>NW_010404167.1:35194-36187 GCF_000710305.1 Buceros rhinoceros silvestris | reverse complement strand
AAAACCAGTCCGTCGCATCCTTTCGGTACGGAGGAATGCCCCCCTTCTCAAACCGTGACACCATTCTATTGTGCAGCGCCTATTATTATCTGAGCAATTCACAATCTTGAATGTATTTATAGTCAGAATCACTCTCTAAGGTTTCCAGTAGTACTGGTACATACAGAGGGACAGCTCTAAAAAGGGGTCATAGCCCAGGGATATACATTACTGAGTGGAATTCATGTGTCTGACTGAAGCCTCTAACACCTCTGTACACTGAAACGCAAGAATTACGTGCCAGGAAAAGATATCTTCAGTCTTCAGCACGCTGAAGAGAGAACAACAAAGACAGCCAATAATTAACACTGAAAATTTGAACAAAATTATCTCCAACAGAGTTAAATGTCTGTCTGTAACTCTGTCCAAAACCTATGCATGTTCACCAAAAAAATACAAATCACTAAAATCTTCTCAACTCCATGGGCTAAGATCCTAAGATCTGTTTACCCAGAAAATTATCTCACTATGGGTCTCACTGAAAGAATGATCAGTTCAGCCGGCAGAAGTTATGACGCAGAAAGTCACTCAATTTTCAAAGTGAAAAGAGATGATTGAAGATAGAAAACCTAGATTCCTGGTTTTGTCCCTAAATACCTCTCTGCTCTTTCGTACAGCTGATGTAAACTAGAAAAATAGTTGAGGAAGCTGGGACTACCACTAGAAATTCCCTTCCTTCCCTGTGTGTTCTGATATGGATTTACTCTCCAAGATACAGTTTGATCTAAAGGAAGTTATGGGGTTTCCAACCTGAGCTGGCCCATTTGCTCAGGGCTGCTGGTCACCTCTGTAGAAATGCGAGCCCCACTACCAGCTTGTGCTTCTCTGTTCCGCCAGCATTGAAAAAAAAAAAAATCAAGAAATATTTGCAATCAGTCATTTTTTAAGTGGCACCATATCCTGAGCTCTAGCTATTGAACTGTTGATAGGTCATTAAATGCAGGGTTATACTCT
>NW_010404167.1:18028-35002 GCF_000710305.1 Buceros rhinoceros silvestris | reverse complement strand
AATCTTGTAAAGAATTGTCGTTCTTCAGTAAGCCAAATAAACAGTGAAAAGAGTATCTTGAAATCAATTGTTAAGAAACTAACAGGCTAAATGTATGGGAGCGTGTGCTCTTGAAGACCAGACCCTGAGGCTCATTAAGAAGAGTCACACTGGGTCGGTTTGATGGTGGCATATTCTTCGTCTCCAGAAGTGCAGCAGCACATTCTCAGAGGTAAGTATATTTTGGTCTCATTTTATGCTTCATGGAAGGCAGCGTATTCCTGGCTTGAGTCCTGATACATTTTACTATGCAATCTGCCTCTGTAGGCTGTAACATCACCTCCTCAAGATGCAGGTTGTTTTCAATCTCTTCCCCTACTCTTTAGCGGGATCCAGTACAACTGAAACTCTCCTTTCCCGACACTGGCACTGACTGCTGCTGCTCACTGGGTGTAGTGTCTAGGCAGCAAATTAATGACTGGTAAGGCTGTAATTCGAGCAAACTCTTGACCCTGCTAGTTTTGACTATTCTTAGCTTGTTACTTTTCTTTCAAAATACATTTTGGTGGATCTTTAAGGAGAAGAGTCAACCAAGAGTTAAAAAATGAGTTATAAACTGATTTTACCTTTTTCATTAACAGATTCACCACCATGATTTTAAAATCTGATAGGGAAGCGTGATCACTGTTTGAAATACAAATAGCAGAAGGTATTGCTAACATTAACAATAATGGTTAACTAGTACATGAAACTCATTACATGGAATTATTTTGCACCCTCTTTAACACAAGAACAGGACTGATGGAACAGATGTGTTTATAAAGGATGAGTTCACATTTTCAATAGGTCCCAATTATTAATTTACCAGAGGACCCACTTGTACTGCTTTTAGGCATGTTGAAAAACACCCAAAATTAGAGAATCAAAAGAGCTAAGGCATGATCACAGTGAATGGGGAACAAAGAATGTGAAGAACATGAAATAGAATCGTAGTGAAAAAAAACCTACCACAATGACCATTCTTGTCAGGACTTGAGAATTAGTGGGCACGAGCATCCTAAGCCGAGTGGCATACAAACACAAAACTACACTGTACCTTATCATAAGGTTATTGAAAACTAAAGCGAGCAGATTTTTAAGTAAAGAAGGTTATGACTGCCCCATATTGGCCTTTGGGATCTGTAAAACAACTAACTATAGGATTTTCAATTCTATACCACTGCCAAAAAAAAAAGGTGAGAATGGCTTTGAATATGTTAACAGCAACCACCAACAGGCCTGCTATTAGTCTGGCCATTATAACAGGTGGCTGCAGTTAGCAGGGGATATTAACACGGGGTTTTTTTTCTGTACCTCACCATATGGTTCCCATTAATTTAATATACACACAAAAAAGATTATTTGTCAGCAAGCAAATCTTCCTCTTTAAGCACCTTGTCCAAACCCCAGGTATCTATGAGATAATTTTGCTGAATAAAACATTACGGCCCAAGTGCTTTTCCATGTAATAAGCCATAATGGATACTTCAACAAATCTACGGCAGCCTCCTCAGGTTGACACAGTGATGTATGCCCTTAACGTGAAAGAACTTCATGGTGCAGTAGATGGCAGTAATAGTTATACAATGTCAAATACAATAGTACATTACAGAGCCACAGCTTATCTGTGATGGCTCACAGGACAAAAAAAAAAGGTCTGGCATTATGAAATTCTCTCCTGTATTGCTAACCTGCACAGTCATGTGTTTCCACAGTGTTCTCTTGCATCCAAACAGCCATTTGTGTTAAGCTCCCCAATTTTGCAACAGCGCATCTGCCTGCAAATGTCCACCTGGAAAAGAACAATTGAGGAAAAAGAAGATTAAGGACTATAAAGTTACAAATAGCATAAAGAAGACAAAGTTAAGCATTAATCACTATCCACACAATGCAGGAAGAAGGGGATGTCAAATGAAGTGATGAGGCAGCAGGTTACAAAGGAAGAAAAGGAATTTTCCACTATGTTTAATTTTTTCATGGAACTCGATGTCAAAAGATATTGTGAATTCCAAATATTTAGATGACTTTAAATGACAGTAAGACAAATTCAGGAAAGAAGAAATCATTGAGGTCCCTTAAAAAATAATATGTTCTTAAAGTGCATATTACTGACAGTGGGGAATGAGAGGAATTATCATTGGTTTTCTGCTCCTTTACTGATTTGTACACTCTCAAGAGCTGTGCGATAAATGGGGATGTCAAATGAAGTGATGAGGCAGCAGGTTACAAAGGAAGAAAAGGAATTTTCCACTATGTTTAATTTTTTCATGGAACTCGATGTCAAAAGATATTGTGAATTCCAAATATTTAGATGACTTTAAATGACAGTAAGACAAATTCAGGAAAGAAGAAATCATTGAGATCCCTTAAAAAATATGTTCTTAAAGTGCATATTACTGACAGTGGGGAATCAGAGGAATTATCATTGGTTTTCTGCTCCTTTACTGATTTGTACACTCTCAAGAGCTGTGCGATAAATATATAATAAATATATATGTCAGTTCTTTGCACTATACATCAGTCTGCTCTCTTGCACATTTTAAGATTTTGTAAAGAATTCCTTGGTTTTGTTTGCAATATTGTTAAGGAAGCGTATAAATTAAAATCCTTTTCAATTAGTTCCATGGGGACCAAGGAAGAGTGGGATTCAGATATTGCATTAGAAAAAGGCTCTTTTAGGATTCAGGGATGGTGTGCAGTGTGAATACACTGGGATTTGGATTGGGCTTAGACTGTTAGTAACCTTAAAGAGTGAATAGAATAACCTTAAAGAATAGAAGTCATTGCCATCATCAATTTTCAAGTTTGAGAGACTTGCTGCTATAGTATCAAGTTAACTGCACTCTGACTTTGGCTCACTTAGGTTTTTCCGGTAAAGATATAAACTCTAAACTTATTCATTAAAACATTTTATGATAGACACTATGAATAAAAATCACTACCATGTCAAGGGCTTCCATAAGAGCCTTTGAACCATTATATCTGTACTGAAGAGTCTAGTGTTAATCTAGTGCTATAGGCTATAGACATACACCTGGATGAAAACGAGTGCCGAATTGGTCTGGAATTAGTCATTCCAAGTCGAAAATCTTCTGCTTAGTGTTTCAAAAGACTTGTGCGAAGAAGCCTCCATTTCTGTTAAAAGCCTAACTATTCAATGGCAGCAATAGGCAGTGGAATCTACCTATCTGTCATGAAACAAATCATGCTAACTTTATAAGATCAAACTGAATTTTGATGTTGCAAGCATGATTGAGATGGTGTGAATATGAAAGGAAGGACAGAAACAAAATTCAAATTGAGAAGAGAATTCCTTCATGAAGTCAATAGAATATTGGCTGAATAGAAATTATCTATTTTTAGTAGGGAAACTAAACTCATTGCCTTCCAAATTTGAATTATTTCTATCATATGAACATGTTGAATATTAGCAAAGTAAAGTTTCTAACACTTCCATTTTGCACTTCACTATCTTTCCTATACTTAGAGCAACAAAAGTTAGAACAATCCTTTTGATGTTCTGATTTTAGCTGGAATAAAGTTAATTTTCTTTGAAGTAGTTGGTACAGTGAAGTGTTTTGTATTTAGTATGAAAATAACATTAATAAAACTCTGATATTCCAGTGGCTGGAATTGCACAAGAAGCTGGCAGGAGACACAGCAAGCACAGCTGACCCGAAAGCCGAAGGAGCATCCATGCCATATGACCTTATGCTCAGTATATGAACTAGGTGGAGTTGTCCAGGGTGCACTACAGTTAGGGGTTGGCTGGGCATCAGTCAGCTTGTGGCGCAAAATTCTATTTTACATCACTTGGTTTGTATATTTATTAATATTATTATTATTTCATACAACCCTTATTCTTCTGTCCTATTAAACTGTCTTTAGCTCAACTCACGAGTTTTACTTCTTTTTTTGTCTTGATTCTCTCCCTCATCCCTCTGAGGCATGGAAAGTGAGCTTAATGGCCTGCTGGGTTTAAACCACGACAGGGACAGAGTGCAGGTCACAGTTTCCTGTATTTTGTAATCTGCAGTGGATTGCTCATGGGGTAGAAGGATCTTCAGTCAAAGACAGACTTTGGCAGTTATTGGCATTAGGACTGTTTTGCTATTCTGTCAAAGATTTGGCGTGCCAGTCAACATGAGATGATAAATTGTCACTTAAAATTGATCATAATTCATTAAACGTTGATCAGGATGCTGAACTCCAGGAATGAGTTGCAGCTGATGCCAAGTGTTTTTGGCTATGCTTTCATATGCCATTATTTTGAATGCCTTCAGGACATTCATCAGAATGACAGCTGTTTCTCTGTTAATACATAGATTAACAGATGAGATACAGCAAAATAATTCTGTTGGAGGGTTCTGATGACATCACACTGAAAAAAAAAAGACAGAGCTCATATGATTTACTATATTAAGGGTATCCCGATGGAGTCATTTTCATGTTTTACTGCAGCCCTTTCATTTATTTAGATAATATATAAAGTGGTGACTTTGAGACTTTCATAGAGGCATAGCAGAAGAAAAAAAAAAGACAGAGCTCATATGATTTACATATTAAGGGTATCCAGATGGAGTCATTTTCATGTTTTACTGCAGCCCTTTCATTTATTTAGATAATATATAAAGTGGTGACTTTGAGACTTTCATAGAGGCATAGCAGAACTCTCTGACTTGTCTAATTGTGTGCGTGAACAAGATCCAGGAAGGTACAGGGAGACTTTATCATTGCTTGTGGGCATTGCCAGCACCAGTGCATCATGTGACTGGATAAGAAGTACGATAGCATTCTTTTCCCACAGTGTTGTCTGATAACACACAACTTGAATCACTTCCTTCCCTGTAATGTGTTTGTCTAACGTAATTTTGTTGGGGTTTTTAACACATTTCCGTGCACCATGATGGATATTTTCACTTGAACTCCATGAACAAAACAAAGAATTACGTGCTGAAGGCCTGTTCCTGCCATGGCTCCATTCTCATAACTCCTATGATATTTAGAGGTAGAGTCCTTGTGAAACAGATATATCTTTTTCCTTCATTCTCTCACCCCTTACTCTTGACTCCTGCAATTTCCAGTAACAGAAAAAAAGTTGTCTTTACATTACTAACTTAATCTCTGTTTTTTCTGGGGTGCTTTCCCCCCTTCTTCACTCATAGAAGCTCATTTCCTTTATAAAAAGAAACTGAAAGAGAAAATGAAAGTTGTTGAGCTTTAGGGTCTTAAAAAAAAGTTTTTCTGATACCTCATGAAAGTGAGGTCAAACTCCTCAACTGCTAATTTAAAAAGCAAAGAAGCTGATAAATTTTGCACAGCAATTTCAACATAATGTTAGAAGACCACATGAAGATCACAGAGTTGTGAGAATATCTTCATCCTATTTCATGAAAACTTACGTACTTAAACGGGACTGAGAAAACTCCAGAAACTGCATGTTTGTGGCCCCCGTTGTTAGCATAATTAAAATATGTCCCTAGAATCGGTTGTGCATAGAGTCTGTAAGGTCCAGCCCCACAGATAATGAGATATTTCCCTGCCAAAAGTTCCATCAAGTTCTCCTAGCAAAAACAATGCACCTTGACTAACATTTACCACATATATTACCTGTGCGAGTGTTTTCCATTGAGGTCAGGAGAAAATGCCTTTATGGACCTAGGCCTAGTCTCATTTTCAGAAAGAGATTTCAGGATGTGAGAGCTTGCTGTCTTGGTGTGCAATCTACATTTTCAAATGCATTCAGATAGCTGTACCTACAACTATGCAAATGTTCCCTCTGTAATTCTTAGAAGTGTTACAGAGGGCGTATGCTTATCTCCCTAGTCCCCATCTTTTTTTAAATCCTTCCTTATCTTTAACCAGCCAGAGCTTTTATTTAATTTAACCCTTGATCAGCATTTGAAAAAGTTATGAAAAATTATCAGAGAAATTTCTGAAGAATCCGGGTCAAATGAAATTTGTTGAAACAGGCACCATGGAAACAGGCAGCAAGACCTGCAGCAATAACTTGCCTTGGCAATCTTTTTTATTTATTTTAAACATTATTAATCCTGCAAAGAATGGCTAATTAGACAGAGGGATTGATCTCAGATTTACAAAGAAATACAAATACATTTAAGAATCATTGTACCAGAAAAAAAAAAAATCTGAATTAATTTACAGAAAATTAGTTAGAAATACATGTGGGAACTTATGGTGTACGCCATGTGTATGGACAAGCTTAAGTAATATGATGACAGTTATTTTAGAGACAATTGAATTTGTCTGCAATGCAATAATAGTCTTTTTCTAATGAATTAATTAATGCTTTCCGTTAAAAGAAAATGTTCATACATAATTAAGGAAAGAAAACCATGGCAAAGGATTAAGATGTCATTGTGAATTTGGAAGTACATTTACCTTCATTTCCATTAATGAACATAAAAATTAGGTTCTAATTTATTACTGTACAAATAAAGACAATTAACCCATTAATATTTTCAACTCAAGGACCATTCTTTGCTTAGGTAATGAAAAAAAGATTAGACTAGTGCTCCTTTAGAAGGCATAAATGAATGAATTAGGTTTTGTTCCTGCCATCTTGCTAAAGCAATAATTTGGTTCTCCCTGATGATCAGGATTTTTCCTCACAACACTAGTATCACACATATCAACTGGAAAGTGAACATTTCACAACAAAACTAAAGCCAAATAAAAAGCTAATAAAACTACTATTCCAATCAGATAAAAAAGGCTCTGCTCTACAAGTTAAACACTGACAGCTCATCTCATTAAATAAAGGTACAACTTGGTTCTTTTGAAATTTTGTCACCAAATTCTGTATAACCAGGATTTCACATGCTTTCTATAAACAGAAATGTATGCCCTCTTTTTGGAGACATCAAAAAGAAACCAAACCCCTCAAGGTCTGAAGAAACAGTCTCTTTAGGCTGCCAATCTAAAATAGTTACATTTAACAACTGACCAGAAGAACCTGTCATCCCACTTCAACCCACCTCACTTTAATGAATCTTGTTCTGTTTCTGATAGGCTTTAAAAAACGAGACTCCATTTGATAAAGTTACATGATAAAAATGAGATATCAGGTAATAATCTATGACACGGCCATTCTTTTACTGAAATGCAACACAGTATGTTGGGTATAATACTAGACTATTTCAGGGTATAAATGGAGCCCTGCTGGAGAACCACTTTTGAGTTGGTTCTCCTCAGAGCAGCAGGTTGTGCAGTTGGAGACTCTCCCCTCAAGTTGGGATGTTGGATGAGGATACTTCCCAGGACACTCTCCTCGAGTCGGGATGCCTTTTGAGCGTACCTCCCAGGGATTGAGTGATCCTCACCCTGGCGTTGGTAAGCAACCCCCTTGGTATCACTAGGTGAGAGATTCTCCCTTTATATCAGTGAGCTGTGCACAGTTTGGGTCATTCTTCCTTAGAACAGACTCCTTGGTGTGCATAAATGTGTTGTGCGCTGACATCCGAACCTGCACAGTCTGAGTGCCAGGCAAATTTGTTTGCACTAAATCTACGTTTTTCGGATAGCTGCTGCTGTCTTGTTTGTGGGTACCTCTGTGACAACTCTACATGAGAGCAGCTCTCTTGCTTGCCCACAGGAGAGGAAGGAGGTTGCTCTGGCCCCTCTGTCTCTGAGATGGCAAACTCATGTGTTGAGCGGCTGCCAAGAGGTAAGCAGTACCACGTTCTTGCAAGCAAAGAAAGATTCTACCTGTTTGGATCACTAGTAATAACTCTGATCTCTCTTCTCTGCTACAGCTCCTTCCTACAATGTTTTCTCTCACTCAAACGTGCTCATTGCAAGAGTTCTCTCTCCGTTCTTCCTATGCAACACTTCTCTCCTTCCTCCATATCAAGCCAGCCTGTGTATAGTTACATAGCCAGTGGCTTCTCTGCTGTCCACATCCATAAAGGGCAGGAGGAATGGTTTCATACCTGAGGCTGAGTTTGGTACTTCAAAACATTTGATTGCTTAACTGCAAAAATGTAATCCTCTTGATTCTGTCCTTTGTAACGGGTCCAAGAGGAGGCACATTTTTCTGATTACAGAGGTCAGACACTGGAGGTGAAATACTGGCCTTATTAAAATCAATGGCAAAATTCCATCAACTGACTTGTTCATCCTCTTAATCCTCCTATAATCGTCTGTAGGGCTAGATCAAATGCAATCCTTTAAATTGTACACAGAAAAGAAGGAAAAGCCAGTGCAAATATAGGAATGTTGTGTAATGCATTGCCTCTCGCTCATCCTACCTGGCAGATGAACAGCCATCATCTGAATGGTTTGTAGATGTGGCGTCCGACTTTAAGTGTTGCCCATCAAATGCAATCCTTTAAATTGTACACAGAAAAGAAGGAAAAGCCAGTGCAAATATAGGAATGTTGTGTAATGCATTGCCTCTCGCTCATCCTACCTGGCAGATGAACAGCCATCATCTGAATGGTTTGTAGATGTGGCGTCCGACTTTTTTAAGTGTTGCCCTCTTCAAAGCACATTGCAATATTCTAAATCCCAAGTCACAAACTATCCTGAAAAGAGAAAAACATGCATTTTTATCACATATTTTATGACAAAAAATAAATGTCAACAAAGCAAAGAACAACTTATTTTGCCACTTTAAGCTCCAGTTCTACATGAAACACATTGAAGATGGTGTTCTCCGGCTTTGAGGACAAAGAAAGCATTACAAAAATGGGACAAAAATACCTTTCTGTACCCACTTCCCTGGTGCCAGCAGCTTTACTTCTGTCCTGTTTGTGCATTAATCACCTTCCAGTTAATCACAGTCTGATCTTCAGTTGATCATTGAGAAAAACACTCAAGGTGAATCAACACTAGCCTGAGGAAGTATGAAACTTCAAAACTTGGTGTCATCTGGTGATCTATGATGCTACAACCCAAGTCACACATCTCGCCTCTTGTGACTGCTCATAAAAGTAAGAAGAGATGAGCAAGGTTTACAGGAAACTTGCAACCAATTGAAACATAACGCAAATCTATTATGAATTGTACTAGATGCTACTAGGCTGCACACAGTTTGATACAACACTCTCTGTGTTTTGGCTTAATACCACAGCAGGCTGATAATGCTATTAAAAATTAAAAGCACCTTTCTCATCTACCCTGGAATATCTGATACCTTTATGTAGTAGCTACAACAGACAGTTTTACATTTAAATCACAGTACGAAAGCTGTCTTTATGGCATTACCCTAGCATAAGTGACACCACAGTTTAGTGCTATTGACTGATCCTCAAAATACCATAGATCTCTTGATTTTAGGACTTTCTCTTTTGTATTTTTTTAATATTATGAGATAACTTGTGTTTAAATAATAAGAAGCAGTAGACCCTTCCCACAGGCTCAAAACCATAAGCTATACTGCCCAGACACCGACTCTTTTCTAAAAGGAAATAGTACAAATAGCAAGGGTGTTGTTTTTAATAGCTTTTTGCACACCCAGAGCAGAAAGTCATTAAAACCCCTACTTGTTTCTTTTTCTTCTTATTTATTCTTGCTATATTATAAATAGTTAAGAAGTTAGTATTTTATTGTGCCAAAATTTGGGGTTGGAGCAATATTTAGAAAATCACCCCTCATTATATCTGGACTGTGATAGGATGTACAGTTTCTGACAGCTGGAGATTGGAAGTAGAATTCACAAAGAGGTAAGGTGAAAAGTCAGGCAGCATCCTCCTGCACCTCACTGTTCATACTTTAATCAGCTCTCAGAGAAAATAAATAATAAAGGAAGAGTGGGCTGAATATCATGTAGATTTGAATGACAAGGTGCTTCAACTTGAATGCCATGGGCCTGGGAAAATGTCAGATTCTACCCTGCTATCACTCCGTCAAATAGCCATCTGTCCTTTCCAGTTCATGCCTTTTGAGTTAAAGCAGATCTGAACTGAAATCTCACAAAGGTTAAAGCTAAGCAAAGCAGAGTTCCTTTATTCCAGACAGAGATATTGAACAGTTGAGTTTCCATTGTATGGTTGTGTTTACTCTGACAATAAAGACAAGCATATTGATTTCAGAAGAGTTTGATCCACCTGACTTTCATTAGCACTCCTTGTGAATCACATTGGTGGACTTCATTTCCCATTTTCATATTAAGCTTTTTTAAAAACTTTTAAATTATTCCTTTAGAGATTTCATGACAACCAATCAGTTTTAATTTTTGTAGAAGAGTTAATTTCTGGGCATAAGGCATCATCAAATTTTTCACAATCAAGGGAACATGGAATAAACTTAAGTGAATTATCTAGATTTTTGTTTCTTCTGTTCAATTTCAAAATCTGCTCAAAGCAAAGTAGGATGAGAGTTTTTTCTTTTCCTTAACACTCTTTAGAGGACCATTTTTCATTTCAAAAAAAAGTGAACCAAATAAAGTATTGAGGGAAGATTTATCCCTTTTAAATAGCGGCTTCCAAAGAACCACCTCTGGCTTTCACCTCAGCTCACTGTGACAAGCTTTCAGACTGTGTGGAAAAATGCTTTACTGGTTTTGCACTGACGTCAGACTGTTTGTGTTTGAGCAGTGTGCATGCAAGATAGAGGAGAGCCAAGACCTTGCCTTACAAAATACTCTACCGAGCTACATCTTATTCCTTTCATGTGCAAGTAACCAATAAAATCAGTGGAGTTATTTTGCTGTAAAACTGATATAAGGATGGAGAAATCCAACCCTGTGAGTTGTGATCCCAGTCTAATAGGAACAAACAGCTTGATTCTTATTTGATCCTTCTCTTCACTGACTGCTGACAGCATAGCAAGTAAACACGTTTTACAAAACTTTCCAGATTTCTGAAATTAGTCTGTATTTTGTGTATTAACTAGTGGCAACTGCACGATTTTAAAACTTGTGTGACCTTTATCGGCAAAATCCTAACAGAACCTATAAATCTGCACTGCATAGATCCTACACTTTGGAATTAGCAAAATTCAGAGATGCTGATTTAAATTGGAGGTCACTATTTTTTCATGTTGCTCATACTCTGTCTCTTATCAGCAGACATCAGTGGAAGGTTAGCAACTCGTTTCTGGGGCCACGGAAGGTGAGACAGTAAAGAGGAGGTAACTAGGACAAACTTTCTCCTCTTGAAATAGTATGGATTTGTGATGAAATAACTGGAAAAATAATTCACAGTTTCATGCACAAATAAAAGATCATCTCCATCTGCTGGGACCAATATGCTGCTAGGCAGTACTGTCGCTCATTAGCACTTTGTATGGGGTAGAATTGCTCCAATATTTCACCACAAGCAAACACAACTACTGAAAAATATTTTTTATCAGCAGAGAAACTACCAAGAAATTACAAGAAAAATTACCCATCCTAGATGTATTGCCATATTGTCTGAGATATATTTTTCCATTCTCAGTCTGCCTTGGCTTTGGGAGGGCTGGAGAGAGATCCTTGATGCTCTCCAACGACTGCTCAACAGTAGACAAAACGCTGGTGTATCAACACCATTCTAGTTACAAACACAAGCACAGCACTATGAGGGCTGCAATGGGGAGAAGCTCACACAGACTCAATACACAGTCCTATAAAAAAACCTCCAAAACAACAACAACAACAAAGTGTTTAACAGATCAGGAACGTTTTCTTCTTCTGTTACAGAAAAATGGGGTGACTGGCAAAAGCAACTGCTACCTACTAATTAAAAATTACAGGGGAGAGACAGTTCCATTAACAACATCAGAAAATATCTGGAGAGGTATAAATGCCTATTTTAGGACATAATGGATTAAAGGAGGCTTGCTTTTCTGGTCAGCCATAACCATTGTGTCCCCTCCAATCAATCAACAGCACCATGAAACATGCACAGACAACGTGTTATGTGACCTAGAGGTCCAGGAAAAATGAAAGGAAGAGACTTGCATTTTTTCCTCAATAAAGACAACTTCAGAGCTGTCCCCCACCTCACCCTTATTTCTGAGCTCGTTTTTGTGATCAGCAGGTACGTCAAGGAACAAGAAATCATTCTCATAGGTTGCTACCTTGCATTTAGTGTCAATTTTTTCAGAAAGTGCAAGGATAGAAATGACTAGCCAGGAAAGAGAGGATGCCTGGTAAAGGAATACTTAGCTCTTCTTTCAGGGCATCCTTTTCCAGTTGGAGGGTCTTTAGAACTGTTAAGTTCTGATCTGCATTCATCTATTTTGGTTTTGGTTTTTCAATTGGTCGCCTCTCCACCTCTGGAGAGGAACTGCAATCTTCACTGGTCGCATCTACCTTATCCATTCATTGATCAGATGCTCAAACTAAGCTCTGTGACTAAATTTTTTCATGGTTTTCCTGCCTTTTCCTTCTTAAATGCTAACTCTATAGCAAAGGTCACCAAAGTCAACAAATTTCATTCAGGCTAGGTTAAGAGATTACCTTCCATTTACTGTTGTTGTTCTTGATAATTTGTTCTTGTTAACAAATGATTTGATATGCTAATATCTACATAGTACCTGTCTTTCTCCCCTGACAGGTACTGTCTTAGTTTCTAAGTACTCAGGAACAACAGCAATGTTTGCAAAGTCACTAGAACAGGAACCTTCCATTTGAAAGGGACCTTAGAGTGCAACTGTGGATCTCAGTTTCCTCTCTTACAGAACAGGAGATATACGACTGCTTAACAGTAGTATCATCAGATTTTTCAGGGGAAGCTTTTTGTAATTTGCAGCATATTCTATGTACTTCTTGTATGAGCACAGGCTCACAAAAATAAGCCAAAACCAGGACAAGCATTTTACAATAAAGCAAGCTTTCCCACTTATTTTATGTTCCACAGGGACACAGACCTTGTTTTGACCTTTGTCACAACATTAATTTTCAGTGTTAGGTGTTTATTACACACTTATACACACACACACAAACCTAAAAGAAACAGAAAGACAGTGTCTATGTTTTTGAGGTCAAGACTTATAACTACGATGTAACTGATGATATGAACTTCATTTAACTCTCTGTTGCGTGGGTCCTAGGGCACGCTGTTTTGTAGGAACAAACACTGGATTGCCACAGAAACCATGACCAGAATACAAAACCAAGTTTATAGGCCCTGTTGTCACTCTAGGTTTTACCCAATCAGTCCCTGTGTCTTCCTCAGATCTTGCTTGTCCTACCCTCACTAAAGTCTCCTCTTCCGACAACCATCTCAAATTCTTCCATAGCTACTACCTTTCATGGGTTTTTTCTCCAAGTTATCTTGTATGCCACTGAGAAATAGTATTATTTTTTCTGCTACTTCAGAAATTGGTGAACTCATTATGTTTTCAAAGATTCATTCAAATATCTTGCAATGAAGATTTCAATTAAAATGGCTAACTTCTGATAAAATTTTAAGTAATTAAAAATAGACCCTTTCAATGTGGATCAAGAGATAGCCTCAAAAAATGGTCTTTTAATTAGATCTGCCTAAAAACCTGGTAGTTTAAATAAATAGGAATGTCTTTCTTTAGTTTCTTATTTCCTTTTTCTTTTTCTCTAAACAGCAAATATATTTGCAGAAAGACATGAGTTGGGAAAGCAGAAAATATCCACAGGTTTGAATATTAGATAACTTTGCTAAAAATGCTCTGCCCGCCCTGCCTGCCTGTGAGATGCTCCAGGTAAATAAAGGAAACAAAAGTGTTACGTCCCGCCCTTGCTCACCAACGCCCTTTATCACTTGAAGAATGCAAGGCTTAGGCGGAGGGTCTTATCACTTGACGCCTCATCGATACAAAGAGGAGAAGACTATTGTCTCTACAGCCACGAGGGAGGATGTGGCCTGAAGGGATCCGAGCCATAAAGATACAAGAGATAATGACCAGCCCTCCCCGAACTGCGCCTGCGTAATAGACTGTTGAATATTACTTTCTCCTCCCAGGGGAGGCATAAGTCCGAGTTAATGAGACATGCGATGCATGACGTTGTGTGACCTGTAACATGAAAGAGTATGTGCATGTGCAAAGGGGAGGAGACCTAATTTACATCAGGAGCGGGAGAATCTAATACATATGTACTAGGCGTTTGAGCAATCCTTTGAATATGTATGTTTTACTGCTTTAAATAAGAAGCCAAAGCTACGGTGTGGTACGCAAGCCTCTTTAAGGGTACGCGACCCTCGCTGCACCCAACTCTATAGAGCTGATATCACAATAAACATACCTGCTTCACAATCTATTTTGATTGCGGAGTTTTTCCACGCATCAGACACAACTAATATTAGCAAGAAAATTACTATTTTCTGAAGTTGTTTGGACTATTTGATGTATTTGGAGAGAAAATCCTTCTTTTTTTCCTCTAAAGAATAACAAGCATATGGTTAAAAACTGCAACAGACAGGACAGTGCTTTGTATTCAGTCCTACAGGTTAGTAAGAGTAATTTCTGTAGAACATTATTGGCTTAAGTCACGTTAAATCCTTTAGGGCTTTTCCCTAAGAGCTATTTGAGTTGGTTTACCAAGCAATTTGGCTTTAGAAAGGTTTCTTTTTAGTAGGCAATTGCTCCTGTATTTTCCTGTTAGCCAGCTGTCCACATCTAATGCCGAGCTGAATGAAAATTTTAACAGCCCATAAGACATTGATGAAGTGGTTCCAAATTCAGTAGAGTTCGGTCATCAGATGGCTCAGTAGATTAAGTGAGACTCTTCTTGTTTTCTATCAGCTGAATGCTCAATTAATCTAAGGTAACCTTGTTAAAATTAAGCTGTAGGATCACAAACAAAACAATGATTACATTGTCACCAAAAGCAGATAAAATTCCTCAGGGATTTTCAACATACTGCATATGGTCAAAGTTTATCTTCCTTACTTCCCGCAGTTTTCCTATAAAAAATAACAAACTTAACCTGCTCCAAGGCCTTTTTATTGTAGGACTCTAATAACACAACTCAGATATCTCTACTTCTTGAACAAATCTTTCATCTTTCCAGATAACTCTGTTGGCCCTAAGACAGATCCAATGACTTATTAGACATAATTCAACTGCTCAATAGCGACCTGCTGTTACATGTCTGATAATAACAATCCATCAGCTTGGGGGGCTGCATGGTCTGGTAATTCGTTATACAAAACCACACTGGCCTACAAAAAGTATAACTTGGAAGGAGTTTAGTTAAAACATTTCACTAGTGATGTGGGAACTTCAAACAATATTTACCTGATTTATATTAATTCTTGTTGCATTAAGGAGAAGTTATATGCTTAAAACCTTGTCTTCAAGCTATAAATCACCAACTTTTGAAGAACTTTCATAACTAGTTTTGGTTAAACTGAACAACTGCTAAAGGTTAAAACACAAAGTACAAACTGTATAAATTATTGGTGGGGACAGTTTGATTCCATAAGTGCTTAACATAACCTTATTTGCTTTTTTAAAAAGGGCATTTACTGAGGAAGAGAACCTGATTACAAGGCAAGCATAAACTTGCTTGTTTTGTAGACAGAACCCAGGTTAAAAATATATATGAAGGAGCACAGGAGTAAAAATTAGAGACAGATGTAGATCACCCACATTACTCTTAAAAGCCAAAGCTATTTTATATATTAGTCTTCAAGTCTCAGCAAAATGTTTAAAAAAATTCTGCTGAAACGATGTAATAAACAACTGAAAAACTGCATTAACACAATTCTATAGAAATGCACAAAGATCTACTATTTCTCGCTTGAGAAATAGCCTAGTTATTTCTGAATGTTTGAATGGGGCTGCTTTTCAGATGAAGCTTATGAAACTGAGACCGCTTCATAGTCCAAGCTATCAAAGAACACATGCAAACTGTAGTCTTTATTTAAAGAATCATAGGGGCAGCTGCTTCAGAAGTAAGTTTCTTGAGTTTCAGTGGAGAATCTCTTTCATAGAATAAGTTATGTTTAGCAATGAGAGATTTCTCTTCCACATAGGACAGTGTTTTGAACTGTCTAGAAGAGAACGGGGGGGAGGAGGGTATGTGGGGGTGGTGGAAATCACACTGGTAGGGTATCACATGGGGAGTTATTGTGACAATACAATAAAGGAATGAAAAACGGAGGGCAAAGCTCTTTCACGCAGGAATAAACAGCACTCAACATCTAATTATCTGGTATTTAAAAGAATTTATCATTCCATAATACAATTTCAGCAATGTATAGGCTCAGAAACTAAAGATATTTTGCAGAGAAAACAATTTGCTTTTTCTAGTTATTTGCCACTCAAACTAACGTAAAGAAAAAATCTGCAGATGCTTAATCTTATGAATAATCCCTTTAAGTCTAGACAGGTATCTGAAAGATGAGCCTTGAGACAGAGTTTCAGAAGTAGTATCATAGGATCTTTTCAGTTGGAAGATCAGTTTAAGATCATTGAGTCCCACCATCGAACTAACACTACCAAGTCCACCAGTAAACCATGTTCCTAACCATCACCTAACCATCATTTAACCAGGGATGGTAACTCAACAACTTCCCTGGGCAGTCTGTTCCAATGCTTTACAACCCTTTTGGTGAATAATTTTTTTCCTAATATCCAGCCTAAATCTCTCCCGGCACAACCTGAGGCCATTTCCTCTCATCCTATTGCTTGTCACAACCTCCTTTCAGATAGAAAAGCCTCTCCAGGCTAAACAAGCCTAGTTCCCTCAGCTGCTCCTCATAGGACTTGTCCTCTAGACCCGTCACCAACTCTGTTGCCCTTCTCTGGACACAATCCAGCACCTCAATGTCCTTTTTGTAGTAAGGGTCCAAAACTGGACACAGTATTCATGGTGTGGACTCATGAGTGATGATGAGTACAGGGGGACAATCACTTCCCTACTCCTGCTGACCACACTATTTCTGATACAAGCCAGGATGCCTTTGGCCCTCTTGGCCACCCGGGCACACTGCTGGCTCGTGTTCACCTGACTATTGACCAACACTCCCAGGTCCTTTTCTTCCGGGCAGCTTTCCAGCCACTCTTCCCAAAACCTGTAGTATCGCA
>NW_010404167.1:10685-17922 GCF_000710305.1 Buceros rhinoceros silvestris | reverse complement strand
CCGGGTCTTTTTCTGGGGGGCGTCTTCCCAGCCACTCTTCCCAAAGCCTGTAGTATCGCAGGGGTTGTTGTGACTCAAGTGCAGGACCCAGCACTTGGATTTCTTGAACCTCATACCATTGGCCTCAGCCCATCGAACCAGCCTGTCCAGACCCCTCTGTAGATCCTCCCTACCTTCAAGCAGATCATCACACTTGCCTAACTTGGTGTCATCTGCAAACTTACTGAGGGTGCACTCAATCGTCTTACCCAGACCATTGACAAAGGATGTTGAAGAGAAGAGGCCTCAATACAGAGCGCTGGGGAACACCACTTGTGACCACCCACTAACTGGATTGAACTCCATTCACCACCACTCTTTTGGCCTGGTCATCCAGACATTTTTTACCTAGCAAAAAAAGGACACCCATTGAAGCCATAAGCCTCCAGATTCTCCAAGAGAATGCTGTAGGAAACAGTCAAAAAAGCTTCTCTGAAGTCTAGGCAGACAACATCCACAGCCTTTCTCTCACCCAGTAAGCTAGTCATCTTGTCATAGAAGGAGATCAGATTAGTCAAACAGGACCTGCCTTTTATAAACCCGTGCTGACTGGGCCTGATCACCTGCTTGTCCTGTAGGTGCTGTGTGATGGCACTCATGATGGTCTGTTCCATAACCTTCCCCGGCACCAAGGTCAGACTGACAGGCCTGTACTTCTACAGATTCTCCTTCTGTCCTTTCTTGTACATGGGCATCACATTTGCTAACTTCCAGACAACTGTGACCTCCCTGGTTAGCCAGAACTGCTGGTAAATGATGGAAAGTGGCTTGGTGAGCCCTTCTAAGAGTCAGCTCACTCTAAATCCTTGGGTGTATCCCATCCATCTCCTTAGACTTGTGTGTGTCTAAGTGATGTAGCAGGCCCTTATCTCCCTTCAAGATGTCTAAATGAACAGTTTCAAAAAATAAAAATGCTACAGTATTCCCTAAAGCACTAGTTATTTCTCTAACACCATCTATCTTCACCATTCATTTGTAATATCAGCATATGAGACACAGGCCAATGAATCTTAACTCTACAGCACACAACATGGATTAGCAAATGTATGCCTTATTAGGCAAAATGGCCTCATGCATAATTACTAGATAGACTAAGTTATAAAACAGACATGTAAAAATAACCTTTAAGCTTCAACCTTTTTTTTCCCCAAACAAGGTCATTTGGTGACTTGGGGGCAGAATAAAATTTTCATGGCCATTAGAAGTAAACAGACATGACAACAGGAAGATATTGTGCTTCAAGGAGACATAGTGCCCTTTAGTTGACATTCACGGTTCATACCAATGATATAATGACTGAAGTAACACTAAATGAAGTGAAAAAGATGCACATTAGCAATAGCAAATAATAAAAATACGAGGGTGAAAGTATTTATCCTAGATTTTCCGATATAGATATATTTCAGATATAGAAATAATTTCAGCTGGTCCCTTAACATTTATTTTACATAAGGCACTATGGAGAAGAGTGTTACCCAAGAGAAGTGCTTTTCCCTCCATGCCGTTGGAAGTGGTATAGCTGGGTTTTCAGCTATACAGAGATGAATTGCGCTGACCCTCCTGACCTTTCTTAGTCATTATAGCCAAATCAAAAGGGAAAGTACAGGCAAAGGCAAAAGTGACATTCTCCTTTGAAACAGGGAGACACAACAGTTTGAAACACTCCTCACAATCTAGTTGCTTGGTGATTCCGAGAATAGCAAATCATTTTTTCAGCCCAGACATGCAAGAGTAAGCAGTCAACCCCTGCAGCAGTAGGAGAACTTCACTGTTTGCCCAGCTGGTCACAGAGAAAACAGGATACACTGCTGTCAGAGGCTATTATTTGCAGCAGCAGAAGCTGGTGGCGATGGCACCAACTGCTATGCGGCCACTCCCTCTGAGGAGCTAAATTTCAACCCGAGACAGAGAGTGAGCTCTCCTGAAGGATAGTTCTTCCTCTGCACTCAAGGCTGAACTAAATCATCTTGCTCCTACGGAAGGATGTGAAGCTTCAGCAGTTCACCCCCATATTGGTGGGTCTTTGCCTCCTGAAACTCCCATCCACCTTATTATAGCATTAAAGAGGTCACCATCCCTACAGAGCAGGACTTACGGGCCGCTAAGTTCAGCATAAATAATGTTCATTCTCTTTAACTAGTAGAGGTATACTTAGGATCTTCACAGTGCCAACAGCTGCTCTAAAACAACAGTTCTCATTCGTCTTTTTCTGTATCTCTTCCCTTACTCAACTACAAACCAAGTGCTTAACCTGGATGAACAGAAATTTCTGGTAAATTATAGCAGAGTTGAAGATAATTGTTTTCCACTACTTGCTGCACAAGGTGGTGGAAAGAGACAAGGTGGGCAAAACCCATCCAGTATCGTTGTTATAGCAATTGATTCTCACAAATGTTAATTCTTTACGAAAAACAGAACAACATTTGTGGTTTAAATCGTTCATGCCATTTATAAGATATGAAATGAAATAAAATGCATGGGTGGCATTTGGCTTTTTATTAAAAAAAGATGGTAAGTATTTTACAATATGGAAAATAAATTTCAATTTTCAATAACTATTTATATTTTGCCAAGTATTCCACAGCTAGAAATCTCAGCACAGTTTTGAAGCGAGTGTCCTTTTTTAAAAGTCTCTTTCCAGTCCCTTTGAACCATAAGTTATTATTTTAACCATTTATTTAGATTACACTAAGACTCTATCAGTAATGCTGAGTGGCTGAAACAAACTGCTGGTAAAAAATAGAGGTTGAATGAGGCCTTCTGAACCCTCCGTTCTATGTGTATGATGTCTCTTTATTGCAGCCATTTATCATTTTTTACCTTTCAGACAGTATTATAGAGGATAATTACATGGTAGTTAAATTGGTAGAAATTAATACATTTCTCCTTCCAAGAAAGGTTCTTTTCTATTTTGAATCTACCATGCACTGTAAAACACAAGCTTCTATGTGACAAATTGGATACTGTGAAGTACTACGTGCAATAAAAATGATTAACACCATGAAAGCAGGCTGACTTCAGACAGATGTAGAAACACTTCCTATGTTAGATGTTAAATACTGTAGGATTCTCATATTGAATAATTTGAATGCCTAAGGAGTATTACTTTGTATTCCAAATTACAGTAATTAAAATGCTCTTGGAATAGTCTCCTTAATATTAACTGAGTATTCCTCATTACACAACAAGCAAAATGATTACTTTTGAGGACTTTCCTTTTCATTCTTCAGTTCCAGCAGTCTTTATCACGCGGTAAAGATCTCTGGGAAGCAGACGAAATACACAATATTTTCTAAACCACAGAGGTTCTGCTAGTGTACCAGAAAGCAAAAAAAGATCATACCTTATATAAATAAGGTATATAAATATAGAGGAACAAGTTTTGATCTTATTTCCACTAGTCAAAATCTAAGAAATTTGCTAAGTCAGTATCTAACACTGAAATGGCTACTGATTCTGATTTTTAAATGCTTCCTCTTGCTCAGCACTCCAACGTTGCCATAATACAACACAAACAATGTTCTTTAGCTTGGAAGCAAATTATCCCATTTTCAACTCTAGTAGCATTGTCAAGGAGTTTTGATTTCCAGTCTTGAAAATTAGTTTTCACTTTGAGAAAAATCTATGCACTTCATAAGTCCAAGTTTTAAGATAACTGATATGCAAAGACACTGTGTTTCAGGGCCATGGGGTCTTTTGGTGTGATATCTAAAGAACGCAATCTCAATGAAATTATAATTTCTTGATGAAATTATTAATAGGGTATTTTCACACTGTAAAACAATGATGAATTAAAGAAAATAATACACAGAAAGGTATGTTTGAATGTATCATGGCTTCTTGTAATAACAGTTGAACATTGCAGCATCCACAACATACATGGAATGGACTGGAAGAGCTAGAAGATCTTTTAGATCCTACACAACAGAAATAAGAGTGACACTTCTTCCACTCAAAGTAAAAAGACTTAAATGCAATCTTATTAATACATTAATATGCTGTAGACAAATGTAGGGAAGCATAACGCATGTATTACTCTGGGTTCTCTCTTCTAGATTTTATTGTTCTAGGCAAGAATAGTTACAGCTATTATTATTAATCTAATACATCCACCAAAATATTCTAACAATTCTATTAAAAACAAAAATCACAAATGTCCTTTTTAAATAATTAGAGAAAAATTCAAGATCATCCACCTTCTACCTTTAACATCAGACTTCTTGAAAGAAGTCAATCACTGGTCACATAGAAGACGTGGAATCTGTAATGTTCTAGAAAGCCTCACGATGTTTTTCCCACTGTTACAAATCAATACCAGTTAGCAGTAGATAGGGTAGAGGGACAGCATGTGAAAATGCCTAGCAATTTCAAAGACTTATATATAAAGTGAATCAATAAACTAGGCTGTGACGTAAAGGCTTAGAGAACAATGAAAATCTATAATGGAATACTGTGCAAATGTGACCAAAAGAACAATAAAAGGAAGACCACAGAGAGTAGGGGCTCAACCTAGGGAAATCTAAGTTTGTGTCAATGATCATCAAAGGCCTGATATTTGTTCCAAGGGGACCTGTAAGTTTCCCCCATTGTAGCCTACACTCAATGACTTAAATTTTATTGGTTTGGTTTTCAGGAGAGAAGAGAGAGTACGGAAACAGACCTCATCAAAATGGTATGTGATGAGAGAGTGAAATTTTCACAGGTAATGGAAGCAGTGTGAGGGGTTAAGTTTTACAGTGGATAATCACAGTTGCCTTTCACCTCTGGGAACATGTACTCAAGCAGGGGAAAGCAGAAAATTGGATTTGCGAGCTCCTCACAGTCTCAATCTATAGTTAGAAGAAGCTGTGACCAGAATAATTAGAGTCTGGCAGATAAAGGCTGAGCTGCAGACAGAAGTTTTTCACCCACATGCTTCAGCCTCTGGCACCCTGTGAGACCTCATGCCTGCGCTTAATGTGATGTTACTGACCTGTGTAAGGTGTGTCCTGGTTTAAGATGTGTCCATCAAAACACATCAATTAGAGCGTTCCTACCCTGCACATCAGCACATCTCACTGGCTGTGGAGGTTTTGGTGGGACAGTGTTTAAGAACAGTGTGGAGGAAGAAATCACGCTTTTCCTGCCTGCTGTCTAGACAGGCTGCAATGCGCATTTTCTGCCTGCTGTCCAGGACAAGCTGCTGCCCCCACCTTCGCTCACCGCTGCTTATTGCTGCTGCCTGCTGCTGGACCACCATTTTGCCCTGGGGCACACCACAACTCAACTGCCTGCCACTCTTGCCGCTGCCACTGCCATTTTCCCAGCTGCTGCTCCTGGTGCTGGCGGGCCCCTGCCCTGGCCGCATCATGTGCCATTGCCATTAACAGGCTGGTAGTTTGTTGTTCTGTTTTGTTTTTTTTTCTGTTGCTGCTGTTTCTTTACCCGTGGCTTTAACCCTCACCAGATCCCTGATCCTTATGTATACTTGTTAATATCTTGTTTGTTTTTCTGTATATAATATCTTTCTACTGTTATTAAAACTGGTTTAGTTTCCCAAACTTTAAAACTTTTTTTTTCTTTTCTTCTTATCTCTCTTCTTAACCCTTTCTCCTGCAATGGGAGAAGGGCTGATTAGAGAGAGAATTTGCCCCTTGATTTGGCTAGCCTCAGCGCACTGGTGACAGGTGAAACAAAACTATCTATATGGAATCCACATCTTGACCTGTACCATTGCTGCTCTTACCAAGACGACTCTCATACCTTGCTTTCAGAAATGTTAATGGAAAATATGGTCAATTACTTGCCACACCCTACAGTCACAAAAAAAGTACACAGCCTTGATTATGTACTTTTATATTAAAGGAAGTTAGAGTACTTAAGAAATTGCAAGAAGTAGTTGTACATAACTCATAGAAGCTTTGTAATGAGTTTGGTGAAATAATCAAGACAAGGTTAGTTAACAAAATTAAAGGTAACACTGTGTCTAAGTTATATTTAGGTTGGATTTTGTGAACTCTTTTTGGACCTGCCAGAAGGCAGTCAGAGCCCAGAGCACGTAGCTTTTATTTCAGTGCCTACCTGCACCCTCGGTGGTATCATGTGGTATCATATGGTCTGACAAAAGACATTAGATTTTAAATTACTGAATCATATTATATTTCTGCATACACTTTCCCTCTGATACATTCTTACACTGCCATAGCTACAACAATATTTCTTTTAGAACACAATTCAAATGCTTTTTCTATGCTCCCATTTTCTGCAACATTTATCATCTGGAGTAATTCATGATAATTTTAATGCTGAATTCAGATTCTAAGGTCTCCATTTACTGGCCACATTTAAAAATTGGTACAAAATATGCAAAATAGATAGTTATTTGCAAAATTAGGCAAGAAAAGAGTTTCAGTGTGATTTGCCACACCAACCATCTATACAAAACCTGCCTATTTACACGCTTCAATGAAATTGAGTTCCACAGTAATTGAGCATTATTCCAACATTTTAAATAGAAAAAAAAAATACATTACCATCTCTCTTCTTGCTAAACCCTGAGGATAAATAGCTTGATTGAGACAGAGGGAGGAGGCTGTAACTGCCTGGATGTGTTCCATGTGTGAAAAATAATCATAGAAGAGAAAAAAAATGAATTTTATTTTTTATAATGGTGAAATTTGTGGTCACTTTTCCTCCTTAAATCTTCTGAAAACAGTATCTCCAATGCCTGTATGACCCCCAATATTAATCGACGGAAGAGTGCTTAAAAATAAATTTTATAAAAGAATATTTTTCAAAACCCTTTCCCATAAATGATTTAGAGTTTTATATCACCGAGTAGCAAGCCACACACAGTAATGTTACTTACCAACTTTTAGAAACAATGTGTTGAAATATTTAGCACACTCTGCTGTAAATAATGTAATACATAAAACAAATATAGTTCCTTTACTGGGAGGTCTACCAGTTATTACTCCAATTTCTACTTAAAAAAATTCTCAGTCATAGCAAGAAAAAAATCATCAGCCATTATTGTTCTAATATTTTTCTTACCATTTAAACTTTTTAAATTGCTAGCTGTCTCTGTACCAAAATTATGACAACTTGAATTTTCTGATAGAACATCTGCAATTTAGAGTACCAGCACAACCTTTCCAATACTGTTTCTAACCCCATGTCCTCTCTCCAAGCATAACTAACAGCTCATGCCTAGGGAAAG
>NW_010404167.1:6029-10583 GCF_000710305.1 Buceros rhinoceros silvestris | reverse complement strand
AGAGTGAAAAAGTAATGTTTCTCCCCAGTACTAAATTCTCAGCTTTTGAGAGCTGGCAGTTTAGGGACCAAACAAACTACAGGTCACCTGCACATCATCCAGTTAAGAGCTTTTAATGTACTTCTCTGAGTTTACCTAAAAGGTGGTTTTGAACACTGTTGTAGTTCTAGACCCCTCACAATACACTTCAGGAGTGAGTTAATTGATCTTAAAAGAGCTCCTCTGAATCTTCTCCTGTTCTTTTTATCATATTGAACAGAGAATAGTATACAAGCTTGACAGTTTGCTCTCTTACATGGTTAAACACTCCTGTTTTTCAGAAGGCTTTGTGGCTTCTCCAATGATGGTGAGTTTGAGTCTCCTGTGGTTGCTCAGTACTTACAGCCTTTCTAGTTAAAATGTCAACCAGACTTCACAAACTACTCAGAAATAAATCAGTAGTTGGTTTTATGTCTTTGAAAAAAACCCCAAGTTGTATTCAGTGTATAAAAATGGCAAAAAGTGTAAGGTATTTTCATTAGAAAAGTATTTTAGCTTGAAATCAAATCATGTTCTCTTCTGGGTTGACTCAGAGCCTTCTTCAAATTTTACTTGGGTCTAAAAGATGGCTTTGGTGACATTCAAACTAGCATTTTACCAGAAAACATCAAATTATGATCAGAATCTTGAAATGCCTATTTACATGGCTTGTCTTACAAGCCCTAGGATATGGAATACAAAGTATTCTTTTTTAAATATTAAAGAGTGAGATTATGTCTTGTACTCTGTCATCCAGAACTCAAGAAGGACAAGAATACATATTCTTCTTCATAAATGTGAGGTGAGAAATATTGTTAATGTCATAGAATTCCTCATCATACATGGCAGTTCAGCGTGACTACAAATAGCATTAATTTTGCCTGAATGATGTGTAAGATACAGGAGGGATTCTACTTCCATGCGAGCCTGTATTGTACTCCACAAAAGCTTGTAATATGGTTTCCTTCTGAAAAGGGGAAACAGCATACACACACAACTTTCTGTCAGCTGTCCCTTCCCTGGGAAAATAATAGAGCTGTAAACGGTCTTTGAGTTGAGTAAGTTACATTGGCAGTTTTTTCCCCTTCTGCTAAAGTTTTCAAGGACAAGAAATTTGGGATCAAGAAACCACAATTAGTGGGTTTTACCCATATCACCCACCTGGGCCTCAACTTACTAAGCGAGACAATTATCATGAGGTTTCCTTCTGTACTAAAGTAGGACTCAGTAAGGTTCACCGAGACTTTGACAGATCCTAACAACATGGACCTGTTCACATCTGCTACCTTTCCCGAGTCAGGTTTTGAATATACTGCCTTTTTGTTGTTTAGGGCAATTTGGTATTATCATAATTATCTCTTTATTGGTAAGATTTTTCTTAGACTCTGTAGACAGATACTGCAAGTGTTGCATCCTCTGTGACCTTAACCACCACAAAACCACTACTGAAATAATTTAAAGAGATCATTTATTCATTTTGTTTTGGGTGTTTTGTTTTGTTTTTTTCTTTATAATTTGCTCCATAAAATAATCATAATTTGATTGTTACTTTCAACAGAATCATGAAATATGCAATGGCAACTAATACGAATGAAGCTTGTGTTGGAAGGGAATAAAATGATAATCACTTAAAAAGGAAGAACAATACGTCTAAATTAAAATGCTGCTCAACAGAATACAGAGCTGACATTTACAAAGGTTATGTTTGACTGCAATAAAATAAACGGCAGCTTTTGTGTACAAAGTTGTCAATTAGCATTGCATATGTGCCTCTTGGTTACATTTATTTTTGCCTAATGCCTCCTTATTCAAGATGCAAAAATCTATTATTAGTGTTGGATAAGTACTTCTGGATGAGAGAAATAACTAAGAGTAATAGCTCTGTCTATTAACATTTTCTTTTCATATGAATGTCACTAAAATGAAAAAATAATATAACATCTAAAATCACCAGAATTGTTTGGAAACAGAAGAGTCAAAATATAATAGAATTGGAAAAGTTATAAGAAAATCTTATTTACTCTGGATTCAATAGAGACAAGAATCACTCTTTTTAAGGTTAAATTAAAGCAAATAAATCTGTTATTTGAACTTCTCATCTATAATAGGACCGCTAATGCAGGCAAGATTAATCTTGAATGATACTTTTAGTAATTGAAGACAAAAAGAATTTACAAAAATTTATGTTTATTGCAATGCAACTGTGTGGCTCCCTAAATGCCTGAAACTTGTGAGTGATTCATCTGTAATAGAAGTTTTATTTTCCTTTTGTCCTTAATCAGGAAAAGAAGCTCTTCAGTTAAAACTCAGAAGGAATAGACTATTTCCTTCTGGCATCAGCACGAAATACCGCTTTGCCTCAAGAGGAAATGCAAAGGAAACACAATTGCTGCATCTCTCATTAAGCCTGAGCTTTGCTGGATGATAGAAAAAAACCCAGGGTTGCACATGAAGAGGCTTGCTGCCAGAATCACAGCCCAATGTCAATTTAAGTCATATTCTTTTCATGATTTTACAGCAAGCAGCAAACCCCCTTACTCTGCCTCCTAAAGGAGAATCAGTATATAAGTAGACTGAGGGTTTTGGTTCGGATTTGTTTGTTTGTTTTCCCCGCAAGACAGAGAAAGACTCCATGGTCTGATGTCCAGGAGGCTCAGCAGAAAAGGCAGCTAAGAGTATATTGGTTCTAGCTCAGGATAACTTATACACTTTACATGAAAATAGTCCTTGAACAAAATGAACAAACAGTCCTGGCAGGACAGATTGGAAAAAAGGTATGGTGGGTTAACCCCTGCCAACAGCCAGACACATATCCAGCCTCTTGCTCACTACCCTCTCCCATGGGACACAGACAAAATAGAATGAAGGGAAGAAAACTTGGTATGACAATAATGACAGTTTAATATGGAAAGTAAAAGCTGCATGCAGAAACAAAACAAAAAGTGGATTTCATTCACGACTTTCCACTGGCAGGTAGATGTCCAGCCACTTCCTGGAAAAATAGCTCCTCAGCATATGTAACAGTTGCTTCGGAAGACCAGCACTATAATCATAAACAATCCCTGCTTCCTTCTCCTTTCCTCAAGCTTTTATTGACAAGCACAACATCATATTGCATAGGGTTTCCCTGTGGTCGGTTTAGGTTAGGTGTCACTTCCAGCCTCTTACTGCAGTGGGAAAAATCCTTGATTCTGTGCAAACACTGTTCAGCCACAGCCAAAATATTGGTGTGTTATGAATGCTTTAATTATACATCTGTCATGAAAAAGATGCATATCACTGTTTCCCAGACAGCTCCATTATGAAATGTGAAAGGTAATTGTGCTGAATCCTTCAAAATGAAGGGTTTCAATCCCTACTCATAGGACCCTGTTTGGATCCTGCATACACAGATCCCTAAATGAAAACGATGGTTATAATTCAGACCCATTCTAGGATTCCATGTTTCCTACTAGCAAGCCCAAGTCAGCTATAGAGAATTCTCTGTTAAATGAAAATCTCACTTCAGAACTTAATATGGTTTCTATCCAAATCACTGGCAGCTTTTCTTCCACTTAAACCCAAACCCAGATCCAAACCAGTAGTTTCTGCATGAATTACTCTTATAACACAATGATTACCTCTGCCTATTGTTTTTTCACACATTCACATCTATGGCTTGTTGAAAAGTTGGTGGAGGGGAAAAAAAAAACCATTAAATGTTATCTTTACATTTTTCACAAGCTACAGTTTTAGTTTTTTTTTTTTTCCTTTTGGTGAGGAAAAGCCAGCCTTCATATTCTACCTATCAATAGATTCAATCCAAAACCTGAAAGGGGATTTAGAGGTGCTCTATTGTTTCCCTGACTCCTGTTCTGAAATTGTTTATGGTTATTTATATGAAATAGTTTATCTAAGCAAATATAAGTTTCATTTTAATACGTTGAAAATGAGGCAGTTTATATGATAATGATTTAAGCCTCAGTATCTCCTATCTATAATGAGTATTTCATTGGCCCTTATTTACAACTGGAACACTAACAAAATGTTTTAATTTATTGCCAAATGAACTTGCTGACAATCTAAATGTGCTGATATCCATAATAAACAAATATAATGGGACCCAGGGACAATACATAGAAAAGTGTTCAATAACAGCCTGCTAAAGATCAAATACTTCATTCTTATCTCAGGAAGAAGAGAGTTCAGGGTTTATGAAATGAACCAGAAGAGGATGTATTTCCTTTTCATGTTTTTAAAATAAATGAAAATTTAATGTTCAGTGCATGTAACATTTATCCCGCATGTCCTACTTATGACTACAGCAGAACAATCCAATGTGTATTTCTACCTTTAATTAGAACCAAGATAAATGCAATCATCCAACAGGATCTATGTAGAAACCCTAGATAAATGTATGTTCCAACAACATATTATATAAATATAAACAACTTCTACAGACATACAAATCTCTTAAAGGTGATATGTTTAAAAGTGAATGCACAGTCAGAATAGAGATACATAAGGAGAGATTTCGTATAATTAGCGGTATCTCAG
>NW_010404167.1:0-5947 GCF_000710305.1 Buceros rhinoceros silvestris | reverse complement strand
TGCTAGTATGCATACCTTCCTATCTAGATTCAACATCCCTAACATTTAACTCAGAAACTAGTTCAGAAAGTGATTCAAGAACTTCAAAACTTTATTTAAACATACCTAAGAAACTATTTGCATGAATGGCAACACCACCATTGTATTCCTCAGTAGTAATGGGCATTCTCTCAAAATGCTTTTACTACTTCTTTCAAGCTGCAGTGTTACAATGCTGCATCTAACAGATAGCCAGGGAATGGTATTACTATACTGACGTACAGCTTGATCACACAAGAATCACTGAAAAAAAGACTCTTTCTAGTTTCTTCCAGCACTCCCACGTATTACCACCAGTGAGAGATTAAATACACACAAGTCCATGAGGATTTCTTCACAACTTTGAAAACTTGCCACGTTCCACACACAGGCATCATCTCTCATACCCAGCATGCTCTCACTCTAAAAACTGAATATGTGCGAAACTTCTCAGCTGATGTGTACACTGCATACACACCACCATTGGCTAGTTATTTTGCATACCTTCTCCAGAAAGGTCATTTACTATTGACAGAGTAATGATTACAGTGGAGAGAATCTTGAAATCAGAAAACTCCTTTGCTAACCAGATGAAAGGTTTCATATTCATTACCATTCCCATGGACTTCATTACTTAAACACTTGTCTTATTCATGTCATAGATTTTAGCATGACTCTGACTGAGTGGAGGGTACAAAGTGGCTCTGCAAGTCAATTAACTCTATACATTTAGCAATACCAAAGCAAATCTGGAAGCAGCACAACAGGACTCACTGCACTGAGATCATCTCTACTCTTTCCAACATATGAAGTGCAGGTCAAACCATAAACTTGTGTGTGCACATCCCTTCCTTACACAGAAAAACTCTCTTCTGTTTTCATCACCACTATTTACTTTGAAGAAGAAATCTCTGGCCAGATGTACTTCCATGTAGCACTAGGTTTCACTTCTGAGACTGAAGGTTTGTTATGAGACCAGGAGCCATTCTGGATGTTTTCCTGGCCAGCAGGTTTGCCCTTAGTTTTTCTTGGATCTTTTTCCACCTGGTTTGGTTACACACAATGTATTGATCAAGTCAATCCCTTCTCCAATATGCTTTGAACCCCCTAGTGCTCTTCTTTCTTCCCTGGGCCCTTTGAACTGTTTTCCAGCACTGCCACAGTACTGTAGCTTATCCCAAGATAATTTTTAAAGGCAAGAACAATGGCCATTCACCCTGTGCTACCTTGTCACTATTATGAAAACAGTAACTTCAGTGACACTAAATAAAGGAACCTACGGACAATAAATCTATACTTGAGATTTTTCCAGGGGGCAAGGGCTGGGGGGACCTCACTATACACAAATTCTTTTTAATTTAAATTTTATTTTGGCAAGTAAACAGAAGATACCTAGAAAACATAAGAAATATTTATTGCATACAAAAAATAACTTCATTTTTCTACTTCATTCCTTGATGGAAGCATAACAGAGTAATAACAATTCATAGGGTAACAAGATGACAAATTAGCTAACTTATTGCAGAGCGCCATACATAAATCACATATTTAAGCTGAATTCTATTTATCTTTGTTTATATGACAAGTCTTCATCTAGATAACATATGGGAAAATCACAAGCCCATGTCACTATTACTCAAATTCCCCATGTAAAATAACCAGCTGGTACTGAAATATTCTATGTTATTTTCAATGATAAATTCATGGAAAAGGGGAAAATAAAGACACTAAAAAAAAATTGAAAGTTACAATTGTCTAGCCTTAGAGGAAGTATATTACCAGAAAAAAACCCACATCATCTACTGAATATGTATCAGGTCATGGGTCCTCTGAGAGTCATACACTTACTGCTGTAACCCCACGTTATTTTGTTCCTTACTCTTCTCCTTTACTCTCTGTTAACACTAGCTACTCTTCTTAATCTGGACTGCCAAGGAAATGAGGTTTAGGACTTGCATCTGTCCACCTCTCAGATCCCCACTTTCAGTCATAATGCTTTGAGACCTCAGTTACGTTGCTGAAATTTATGTGAAAAAAGCATTTAAGTAGAAGGCATTAATGCCTTCAGAGGTGGGAAAACATGCAGAATTAGCTCAGCCATGCTATTAGGTACCAGAGAATCAATACAAGGAGAGCTGTAGGAAATCAACTTTCATAAATTCTACTTTTCAGAGACGTGTCCATTTCACTTCCGAAATAAAAATAAAAAAAAAAAAAGAACATGAATTTTCTCCAAGCGCTGAAGAAATCTGAAGTAACAATATTCTATAGGTATAGTCACAGTAGTATACAACATTTCTTGCAGACAGTTCATCAGAAACCTTTATATATAAGCCCCAGTCTTCTGGGCTATTTCTCCCTTATCAAAATCAACCTAAAGTTTTGGACTCTCTTGGTCTGCAAAGATGTTACAATGTATTTTCAAAAGCTCCCTTAACTTATTTAAAGAGGATCTTAATTTCCTTTACTCTCAATGAGAGCTGAATGGCTCATTTTCCTAGGTACTTTTGAAATTTTATTAGAAAAATAATACAAACTGAACATACCTAGTGTGCTTTTTCCAGTTTATCCCGCATTCATAAGTGGCATAAATTTTATAGAAGTTAAAAGCAGACTGGAACTTCTGACAGATTTTTCAAATGAAGACATGGAGTAAAAATTTACTTTATCTCCCTGAAAACAATGTGAAAGTCCTGCTTTTCTGCAAGTACCATCTTACAGATGATGCACCAGTCACTTAGAACTGCCAAATAAAAGGCCTTGAGACAAGGAACATAATTCCTGGGTGTGGAGCAAATGTGAAAAACACCCACATATTTTTCAGCAGAATGTAATTTGGCTGGGTCATGGAATATCTTTTTATTGTATATACTTCCAAACAGCCTCTTGGCCATTTTGCCACAGCTACTCACTAATAAAAAGCATGGATAAATTCTATATAAAACAATTTCTGAAATGTCAAAATAACCCGAATGAATGGAGTAATGTAGAAGGTTTTTCTTTTCATTCCTGAAGATTTATCCCCTGATGAACCAAGGCAGAGGCTGTCCAGTGTAAGAACAAACTGACCTAAATTTCCTCCTCATCAATGGCATGACTCAAATGATTGGCACAGCCACATCCTGACTTGGCTGCTGCTGCTGCACACAGCAGTCACCTGAGATTACAGTAATTCAGCAGCTGCTTAGCAGCATGTGCCAACAGGCATCTACATACTGAAAGCAGCACTGAAGAAGTATTTTTCAATGCAGAACAACTCTATTGAAACTAGAGACCAGAAAATTACTATCTATTCCTAGACACCTGATTAGGTTATTTTCATATTAACAAACCATATATAAATAGACACATATACAGATGCAAATGTATCTCTGTAAACAAAACCTTCGAAGCACAGTGAAGCTTCCAGCCAGAACTATAAAGCCTACTATAGTGAAACAATTGAAAAAGAAAAAGGCATGTAGGTTGCTCTTTCTTTTTGTCATGGCTTATTTTGCAGGGCTCACTATCAACATGCATTGAGTTTGAAACACGGAAGCTGCCTCTGAATTGCAATGGTTAGATCTAAAGATGGAAGGCTCTTACTCAAAATTCATTCTTGCTAACACAGCACATAGCCACCATAGTCATGTACCCTACATTTACCTTTTACTTCAAATGAAAAAAAATAATTAAAAAAATTCTCTTATTCTTTCCTTCTGATAGGAAAACAGCTTATTCTGAGAACAGCAGGAGAAAACTCACACATTTCTGAGTTTTCCTTCCAATACGGATTCTCTGATGTATAATAAAGAGTTCATTTTTTTGCTCAGTGGGAGAATTAGTTTTCCAACACATGTATTGTAATGACATTGACAGGAATAATTTCCATCCCAGGTCAAATTGATAATCAGGTTCTACAGTCATTAGGAAGCAGAGAAATAGTGAAGGCAGTCATGGTCACAGAGCACAGCCTAAGAATGAGAAGTGGGGAGGATGGCACACACACAAAAAACCCTCAAACCCTAGAACAAACCAGATTTCATTAAGCTAATAAATACTAACTGATTTTATAAAATTTTTTTAACAAGAATTCTTTCAGGGACTTTTTATTTGATTATGCTTCATGTGTGTCTCTTAATAGTTTCATAACTATTTAACAAGACCAAACCGACCGAGCAAAAAAGAGACCAAAAATAAATTATGTCACTCAAATTCCAGAGGTTGAGTGACCCTTCCACCCTCAAGGGAAATACTCTGATATGAGAAGAGTGTATGAGGTATCAGAAACTCTGGAAGGGCAAAAGTGTTATAAATGCCCCAAATGTGGTTATAATATCAAAGAGTATTCAGACAATCTAAGTGCTGCTCAGCCAAGAGCAGCAAGATTTGCAGAAAACAAATCTTCCTTATTGCTTACAGAATTGTCTGGCATGGTGCTAAAACACAGCCCAAGAAAGCAACAATATTGAAACCTCCAGTAACCCCCTGAGATTTCCAACCAATGCACCGGGAAAGCTGGCAGCCTTCTGCAGCAGCTTTGGAAATAGAGTTTATGACAGAGTTTAAATTTGCAAGTAGTAAAATTTAAGCCGTCCAGCTAAAGCAAAAAATTAGAGCTTTACTAACCACAAGAAAAAGAGATCAAGAAAGAGATCAAGTTTGAGATTAAACAAGTTCTTTTATCTGGCAGTTGTAACTGGAACATAATATGCATCAGACTAGTGCCTAGTTAGAATATAATTTGCTGGTATTTTGCAAGACTTATGAGGATACACTTTTTTCTCTCTTTGCAAGTGCAGAGCACTTAAAACCTAGGCAGTTTTGGGGGCCTTTTGAATGTTATTTTATTTTTTCTATCACTTATACCTACTTTTCAGATGGTCAAAACCTCCATAGATTCCCAGCCGGCCAATAAACTTTCTCAGACTCTCACTAAGACTTTCCTAAATTCCATAACAATTGAGTATGTATGGTATGTAGGGTATGTATGGTATCATATATAATACATCTTTTTTTTTTTTCCTAATTTCAGCAGCTGTTCCAGTCTCCGAAAGAAAATGGATTGACTTTTTCCCCTATAGCGCTGGTGGGGTGACTTGCATCACATTTATTACCAGGCCCATTTCAACTTAAGCCAATTTTGTAATAAGCTTATAGATGACATGCTGGGCATTAAAGTGAAGCTATGTTATTCAGAAGTATTTGTTCAGTTTCAAACAAAGCAATGCTGGAAGCCCCAGTCCAGCATACCTATTAATTATTAATTGTGTTATTATTATTGCATGCACTCCTGAGGCACTCTCCACAGTCCATCTGGTGTGCCCCTTGCATAATTTAGCATTACAACTGTTCTTTACTGAAGAGAGGAAGGCAAGTTAAGACTTTCCTTCTCTTTCTTTTGCCTGGAAATGCTTCCTGTGCAAAAAATGACAAATCCAAGTGACAAATACATGTACTGTTCAGGATACAACATCAGAAGCACTCTAGCATCTGGTGGCAAGACACCAATCACAAAGGGATAAATTAGTCAAAGTGCCATGAGGAATAACTCTTTGGCTAGCCTTGTGTTTTTCCTGGTAAGAGAAAATTCTTACAGAAGCAGATATTTAAAAAAAAGAAAAAAAAAGAAAAAAGAAAACTCTCTGCCTGTCCTACAAGGTCAAAGCAACACTGTTCATCAGAGGTCCTAATCTGGGTTTTGAAAAAGCAGCAAGCTATAAGTAACAGGGTTCCTTGCCACTAAGAGTTTGCATAGAAAGACTCATGAATATTTGGAAGGCACAGAGTAGAACAAGACCACAGAAAAATATAAGTTGTTTCCTTTGTGCTATAGGGCAGAGTTTTGCCTTTTCTTCAGAAACAAGGTAATTACGAGTGATAAAACCCTATACATTATTTTCCTAAAACTAATTTTTTTGTTTAAGAAATTAAAAATAATTTAAAAAAT
>NW_010404166.1:30669-54946 GCF_000710305.1 Buceros rhinoceros silvestris | reverse complement strand
CGGTGACACACTCGTTTGGCCCTTGTTGGAGTGTGTCCAACACAAGACCTCAATAAACATCATGAGTGCATGAATTCATCGGAGGGTTCAGTCTCACCTTAGGGTGGTCACTTTTTCAAGGTGATAGTGTGCCGAGAAAGGGAAGGAAATGAGCCCTTTGAAGCTCAGAGCAGTCTTTAGTGTACCTTGGCAGGCCTTTAAAGGAGATTCACTATTTTGACTGTATGCAATAACAGGACAGTGGTGAATTGCTTGTGATAGGCATCAAAGGCCTAAATACTGTCCTCGCAAGAAGTTATGACTTTGATGGGAACCTGTTGCTCTTCCTCTTGTCGGTATTTTGTGAGCACTGGCCTTTCTTTACAAATACAAATTTGACTCAGAAGGGAAGCTGATTCCATTCAGGAAAATTTGACTTTGATACCAGAATGTTTCAGGAAAATTCCCATAGAATGTTAGCGGCTGTGATTATCAGCAGGTAAGTCTCATTTATTATCACAGTAGTAGTGTGATTCTTGTCTTCTGGTGCCTCTGCAAGAACAGGAGATGTTACACACCTTCCTGTTACTAGTCCATCTTCTGGATTGTGAAGGAAACTTTAGTAATGTTCTTGTCAGATTTTCTGGTAGCTCATCTTATCAAAAATAGGAGTTGATTATCCACAACTTCTGTATAACTTCTTTAATCTGGTAGGTCAAGAGAAGTCTTGGCACATATTGTTGTAAGTATTTAACTTTTTCCATAATAACAGAAGTAATTGCTGACTCAAATTTTTCAGTTGTCCTGGTAGGTGTCAAAAAGAATAAAGATTCAAGTACTTTGAGTTGAATAATTAAGTTATCCCAATGATTCTGACTCATTAACCATGTTTATCTGTGTCATTGACTAACAATTGATTCTCGAAGCACTTATTGCAGCTTGCTGAATTTTCTTCATCTCGGTATTTTGACTCGGTTCATCAGACTATTCAATCACTCTTCAACTGTGAAGTCAAGTATGGTTTATTCCCTTGAGTCTGATTTTGCTGTAAGATGCAAAAGAGAATATGAATGAAAAGGAACCTGTGCCTGCTGATTAAGGGAGCTGTAATCCTAGCTCCTAATTTTCTGCTGTGCATTTCCATCTAAGTTACTTATACTGCAAGTTTTCTGACCAAAGCAGCTGAACTCATCTGCTATTTTAACACATCCAGAGAGCTTTTGTTTCCTTTTTTTTTTTTTTTTTTCCATATGGTGTATAGGCCAAAACTTTTTATACTGCAAGTTTTCTGACCAAAGCAGCTGAACTCATCTGCTATTTTAACACATCCAGAGAGCTTTTGTTTCCTTTTTTTTTTTTTGCCATATGGTGTATAGGCACATACTGTTCTGTGTACTGGACTGTAAAGGAAGAAGAGTGTGAGTGTGAATACACAGCTTAAGTTGGTGTTTGATTTGCAGGTACTGTCTTACGTGAATTTGTTTTGTTTTTCTCAACTAGGAAACAGAGAATAATTATGAAGATCAAATAAGTAAAATTGTTGTAGAGAAACAGGAACTTGAATGGCAGAAGGTAACTTTCCTACATGGTTTAGGTGTTTTAACTGCTGTAATATAAATTTTTGTAGTAATATGGATTGTGATTTGGTACAATTCCCCTTTTCAAGGCTGTTGACACTTCTAATATTAGGATGTGGTAGCCAATAGTTTTTTGTCTAGCTGTGAACTTACGTACCTCTTGTATTGATCTGGTTTGTGCCCAACCTAGAAATCCGATTAATGAGAGTGTCATCGTAATATTTGGATGATTGGAAATCTTCCGTCAAAGGGGATGTAAATATTGAGGCAATAAGGCATTCACTTGCTGTGAGGCATATGGGCACGTCAGTGTCAGGAAGCTACGCAGCACTTTCTCTGTATTATGCTTTGGCAAGTGCAAGTACCAGCGCAGTTGTTCAAACAACTTCACTTGCAATGATTTGGAGGTGATGATTTCCCCCCAAAACTATTTATCAGGAACTTGTATGTTAGACATACTCAAAAGTGGTTTGTCAGGTTTCAGATGCTCAGTATGAAGTTTTTAGTATAATAAGTTTAACATCCTTCTTAGGATTAGGGCTCCTGAGGTTATGCTTTCATAGGAAATCCATTCCCTGCTCTAATACAATCAAACCTATGGCCCCTATCACTGGGTCACAAGATAAAAGGCTTCACTCTGTATTTTACGATCACATTAAAAACAGTGTTTTCAGCTCTATCCTTGATCTTGAGATATTTAACATCTTAGTAGTAAAGGAAGACTATTTCATCTTGGAGTTCATCCTAACCATCTTAAATTAATAATCCAAACTATGCTTTTTTTTTCCCCTGAAAGATATATAAGTGCACTCAAACAGGAACCATTTTATATTTGTAAAAGGAACAGTGCTTTCAGTTTGCAACCCTTCTTTCCCTTTCTTAAGCTAGCACTGCTGTTCTGAATAATCTGGGTTCAAAAGGGATGATTCCATTCATTGAGTCCTCAACAGCAATTTAACTTACCAGTGTTAAAAAGGTGAGACTTACAGGTGAACTCCCTCCTTTTTTTCCCTGCACTTTGCGTTTAACATGGGCACATGACAAACATAAAGTAAACAATGAGTTGCAGATTTTAGGAACTTTACGTGAGCACATATACAGAACTGTGGAACTTCAAAGGAACAAGCTAATAGGAGTTTCCAGTTCTGCAGATTCCTGTAAGATGAAAATGGTCAGTATGACATTTAAACTGATTTTGTGACCTGATGGTTTCTGACTGCAGAATCATGCTGACCTCAATAGCAGGTCAGTAAGCAGACAGCTTCCCCTGGCTTATCAAAGGTTCTGCTACTATATTTTTTTCCTTCAGAGATATCCCTTTCAGTCAATATTTCTGTGATTCAGTACGTCTTTTATTTTACCTTAAATTTAGCAGATTAGTTTAATATAAAGACATGATTTGAGCTAAGTTTCTGGCTTAATATTGCAGTTCTAAGCAAATCTTTGTCTATGTTTTATGAATCTTGTTGCTGCTCTTGAAAAAAATATATGCTAGAGTAGGGAAAATAGCCTCCAGACTGACTGGACAAAATATTCCTTTAAATCTAATGAGTATACTCATTATACTTATTATAACATCACAATATGAAAGGTGATTTTGTTTATTTTTTTTGAAGTAACTTTGTTCTTCACTCTTCCTGCCCAACATACACACAGCATGTATGGAAAATTATCCCACAACTAAATTTCTGAGAAATTTGTATATAGTCATTTTATTGAATAGTCTATTAAGAAATCAGTATTTGTAGAAACTTCGCAGTTGCTTTTTAGAGTAAATTACAGCACTTGAGTATACGGTACACGGAAGGAGGTATAAAGGATGACAGTGAAACCAAACTTATATTTGCATAAGTTATTATGTAATATTGGTTTGCAATCCTATAATCTAAAGAAGTATAAACTTTACTTGACAGTCCTGTGGATGTAAAATTTTATTCCTGTGGTGAGTAGTAATACTCCACTGACAGTAGTTGGTTTGCTGTCCCTGCAGCACCATTTCTGGCTCTCGAGCACACTTGGTGTGTCCTTCACCCACTCATAAACCCCTGTCTTTGAACACAGTTCTAAGTGTCAACTTCAGGAAAACGTTCCTCAAGGCTTGTTTTCACACTTTTTAATATTCTTTCATGTAGGATGTATTGTTTGTTTCGATGCAAATCAAAACTTTCTCTGCCTGTCTTTGAATGAATTAATGAGTTTGTACATGACTATAGAACACCTTGTCTTGTATCAAAGGGCAACAGCCCGCACTTGTGGAACTTGAAAGCAACACCAGTTTGCTGGAGCAAGGAGCAATTTTGGAACAGAATTGTCTGAAAAACTCTCCAATTTCTCAATTAAGGCAGAAGAAGGAATTAGACTTCTTGTGTGTGAAATAAATTACCAATTAATTTTCTTCCAGTCATTCTTTTTAATATTTATTTTTGTGCAGTCATTACTGATTTCCTTCTTCATCCTAATATTTCTTAGCTAAACACTCATCTATATTTTGAGATAGCTGTTCGAGGACAGAGCCTTTTGACTCCTTTTGCCTAATATCATCTTACTCGTCTTAAATGTATCTTCTGTATTACTTCGCCTCAGTTGTGGAGGGGTTTTTTCCTGTCTTGTATAGGAACAAGATGCTTAAACATTTCCAACTCACAGAGTGTAGTATTAGTCTATGAGATTATGATATGAAACAATAACAAAAATAAAAATAATAGTACATCTTTAACTCATTTTCTTGTTTTTACGGATGAGAGCAAACCCAGGCAGTAGGATGTTAAGAATCATACTATCACCTTACACTTAGTCTTTTCTGCCTTAGTCTTTTTCTGTCTTAAGACGGCAGTGGGTGTTGACATGCTTCTGCAGGTTGGTAGCATGGGTAAGAGTGGCTTGTAGAAGCCCTAGCAACAACAAATCTGAATTCCAGAGATGAGAATTGTTACTTGTGAATTTGAGAAGCTCTCCCAAAAGGATGATTACCTGTTAACAAATGTCTCTTTTTAGTTTCAGGTTTTGTTTTTAATCAGTCATGTCTTTCTAAAAATATTTAACAAAGAATCAGGGTGGTTTTTTTTCTTGAAGTATTAAATATATGGTTTGCTGTAAGATAATATTTACCACGTGCTATTGTTATTTTGCACGAGCAGGAAACTCTGCAGCATCAGATGGACACATTGCACCAACAAAACAAAGATGCTGTAGCGGCTTTTAAAAAGCAGGTAGGAAAGTAAGGCCTTCTGCCTTTGACAATGAGATTTTAGAATATGATGGCATAATAGCAAGTTAGCAGTTGGTAGTAAAATAATTTTCTGTTGCATATAAAATGCTAGAATATACAACTCAAAGAAAACAAGTCTTTTGCTTCCATAGTATAATGCCGTATTTTAACAGTTCTTCCCAGTAAGCTGCTCTTCCTGGGATTTCTCATTTTTATTTTTCAAAAAATTCCTAGAGAAGATAAAGCTTCTTTTAATCTGTTTTGGTTTTTTTTTGTTGGGCTATTTCCGCCTCTCTCTAGGATGGTATGTCCTCTGTAAGGTTAACTTCACAAATCATGGTAACTTATTCTGTTCGACATTTGAAAGTGTGTTTCAGTCTTTCAGATTGGGGTTGTGTGGTTTTCTTCCATACTATATAATCAACAAATATGAGTGCTGAAAGATCTTGCAGAGAACAGTCCTAGGGAGCAAAACTGTTGCACATGGTGATGAAGAGTTTATCACTAATGCTGCATCACAGTCATATCACACAGGGAAGAAACGGACAAGTGATTAGGTTTTTGTTTCTTGAAAAAATAAATGGTAGTTCGCAAGCTTGCTGCTCTAACTGTCCTTAAAGAAAAAAAGACAGTGTAGTGTAATGATATCGTCTTGTCAAGTTGCAGGAATAAAATTAACCCCGTGTGCTGTATTGATTTGTTGGTTTTGCTTTGGTTTTATGCCACTGACAATCCAGTTACAGGCAAGGATGTTTGCCATGGAAGAAGAAAAGGTACTCTTATTTATTTGTCATACAGTGAAGCAAATGATAATGCCATATAACTTAACGAAGATGTTCTAACTATACTACAACTAAATTTTTCTTGCTATGGTATTTGTAAAAGAAATTTATAACCTTTGTAACTTTTGGGGTTTTGTTTATAGCTTACAGAACTTTAGTTACTTGTGAAATGTCACTGTAAATCTGCCTATGCTAAACAGCAGTTGGGGAAAAATTGTTCTTTCATGATCTGTCTTGAAACTATACAAAATGTACTTTATTTTGGGGCTTTGGGACAAATTGACATAAGTCTTTCTCATGTACTAGTGTAAAATAACAATTCTAACTGGTTTTAAAAAAGCCTAGATTTTAATAGGGCTTTTATTGATTTACCTGAGCTGGTTTTCTAAGGAACTTGCACTAACTGAAGTCAGATGCACAGTCCAGTCTTTGTAGATTGGAAAAGCTGAGGAAGTTGTTTCTGTGAAGACCCTGCTATAGTGGATAAGAAAATGGATTTACCCGATACTTTCTTTGTTATCTAGCATCTTTTTTCTGAAGTAACTTCTTAATTCTGCCTTTGTCAGGCTTGTCTCTCCCAGAACAGAAAATTAAAAAACTTACTGACTAGGCAAAAGATGAACATATATTACTGTATTTTAACTGTTCTTTTTATAGTGATATGTATGTGCATTTAAGAATTATGTAGCTGAACTTTCACCTGTTTTCTCCAATGAATTGTTCTGTCATAGAGTAGTGCTTTATTTTTGTAACATTCTTGTTGTAAAAGCATTTATTCTGCCTAAATCCTGAAGTACAGTTTTTGTTGAAAGGGAAAATATCAACTTGATGTAGAAACAAAAGAAAAAGAAATTGATGGACTGAAAGAAGCATTAAAAACATTACAGGTAAACTATTCCTTTTGTTAAATAACTTTCCTTGGTGTGCAAGTGTTTTAGTTTTGGGGTTTTTTTCCACTGGTGAGAAAACAGTAGTTTTTAAGAGGGTCTTCAAGGTCTTCTAATTTAATCTTTCTAGTAGATGTACACCTTGCTTTCTAACACTGAGTTTCTGTTCTATTATTCAGTGTCCAGGCTACTTTAAGTTACCTTCCAGCTAAAGTTCTTTTCCTCCAGAACTGCAGATGCAAAGTCCAAACAGCATGTGAAATGTGCTTTCTTTTAATTTCCATAATTTGCATTTGTCGTCTTATTTCTCACCTTTCTGGAAACTGGTTTTAGACTCCTAAACATAAACTCCTAAGTATTGACACCGGGCCTCCAACTTGCAGTGCTACCTGTGTGTTTTATTAGTTTTCATTTTTCCTGGCAAAGTTTCTGTATTTACCACTTAATCCACAGCTTTCCAATGCCTGTTTGTCAGTAACAGTAAAGTTGTTGATAAAATCACAATTCACTCTGTTGCTGCTTGGTGCTATTTTTGGTTTGTATTTTATATGTTACATAGTGTTGGTGTAGTTGTGGCTGTGATTCGCACTTACTTAAAATAAAGGACACAGCTAGTATTTGGATTTCTTTTAAAGACCAAGGCAGATATATTGAAAATGGATTAAAAGAGTAGAACTCAACGTGGAAGAGAATTAGCATTGTAATGCATTGTCAGATTTCAGGTATTGCCAGGGACTGATTATTTTTCTATCCAAAATTGAGTAGGATAGTAATGCTATTGAAAACAAAATGGTTATAACGGATTACCCGTGACTTTGCCACACTTCTGTTCCTATTAACACTCTGTTGTAATGGTATGCATTTACTTGGTATCAGACTGTTCAATCATTTCGTTAATGCTGAAGGTATTTGCTCTTAGGAGCAAAAGAAATTTATTCCCGTGGCTGGCCTTCTGTGCAATAGCTGTAAGGGTTTGGTTGCCTCGTTCAAACCTTGGCATAGCACAAATGGTGTAGAATATTCCTCCGTGGTCGTCTGAACATGTGTGGAGAGCAAGAGCAATGAAAGGTTCCACTCGCCTTTCTTTTCTAAGATAAAACAGAAATTTTAAAAAAAGCTTGACATTAAATGTTTAATCTTAATGGATCAAGTATTTGTGTAACAGTATAGTTCCGATCTAGGAAATCCTTCTGTGGCTTGAGGAAGTAGGATGTAACAGTGAACCTGTGGGCATAGAGAAATTGCTTGGAAATCAGCCTAAAATGAAGGGTGAAGAATTTCTAATTTGGTTCTGCAGTCCTCTCTAACGGAGCCAAAATTCTGCCTTAAAATGATTGTTCTTTTCTAGAAGATTGGGTTTTTTCCTAGAAAAAAATGCTTTTCTGAATAAGGCTTACACAGACTGGGTTTTTGACAATATCTAGAAAAGAGAGAAATGTCAAATGTTCCTTTAACTGTTCTAAGACCCTGAGACTAAAGCTCTTGCCGTCTTAAGTATTACAGAAGTCAAAATTCTCTGATGTCAGTCACGTATGAAAACCTGTTAATGACTTCAAATATCAGTCTTAAATATTAAAGCATGCAACGTTGGTACTATATGTCTTTATAAGCCACTGTTCAGAATATCTGCCTAGAGTTTTTATTTCTAACGGGGAACACAGTTATATTCCCCTAGGACTTGAGGGAACACTTTCATTTCTGTCACTGTTTTCTCAATTTATTTCAGTTTAGCTTGCAGACTGTGGTCCACTTACACGTTATTTGTATGATACGACAGAAAACAGAAGGTTTTATGCGTCTTTCAAAACTCCTCTAGTAACACAGTGTAAAGCCTTTTTCCATAATTTTAACAATGAAGTGAAATTATGTAAAGTGAACCTAATAATAAAAAATAGTGTGATCACTAATTCAAACCCAGTGTTCCTGTATGGATTGGCAATAAATGCAATTAAATCTTAGCTATGAAAATACTTAAATATACAGGTTGTCGTCAGGACAAAGGTATCTGCAATTTAACAAATACCTCTCTTTCATTTTACAGATGTCAAAATACACTTTAGAAAAGAAACTGAATGAAATGGTAAGAGTTAGTAAAAATAAAAAAATAAGGAAGAGCTATTATGAAAAAAAATCTGCTTAGAGTACAACACAAATAATAACCAACTCTGATGCTTAAATGATGTGTGCTAGTTATTATAACTGAAAGAGATGATACCAGTTCTGGATCTGACAAACTTTCAAATCCAGTGTTTTTAGTTTTCTGTAGTGTGGTAGCTGCTGTTTAGCACGTGAAATTTTTTCTCCCTGAATTGAAGTGTAATTGGTACATTTGTTCTCTTTATAGATTAGTTATTTTTTTATAGACTGATTTGAATAATGTAATTATATTACCCTGACAGGATATAGTGTATTCGTCTCAAAGAAGTGATAGAGAATTCCAAGCTCTTCTTAGTTTTCTTTTTAAGAAAAACTGCTAATGTTTTCTCTCTCACTTTTTCATTCCTCCTCTCAGAATTACTTCTTAACATCAGCTCCCCTGAACAGTTTAGTTTTCATCCAGCCCAGCTTACTCCCTTTGACACAGAGAATAAATTTCTATAGAGTGACAGCATAGTTGCTCTGAACCCTGTTGTCTGTTTTAGGAAGTGAAAGAGTGAGGAGCAGAAACACTGCTAAGCTTGATTGAATAAATGCTGTGAAAATTCTGCTGCTGCTCAACTGGAAAGAATAAAGATAATATTGTCAGACCATTACAAACTGTGATTTTAATTAAGAAGCTTAAAAATCTAGGGTCCAGTTTAGCTTTAAGTACCATGACATTTGTACTGAAAGTCATCTTCAACGCTACAGTGGTTTTACACAAAATATGGTGAAATTGAATAATGTGCCCTCTGACCTGGGAGATAAGGCTACAAGTTAAAGATCAAAGGCAACATAAAATGTGTTTTGACTTACTTCACTTTTAACTTATATTTATTCTTCTGAAAATGTGTTTAAAATATACAAAAATATTGAACTTCCCTCTAGGTCATTTCACATATTACCTTTCGTTCATAACTTGCAAGCTCAGTCTTCTGTATGAATGAGAATACTTAAATCACGATACCTTCTCTATAAGCTGGAAATGCATCTGTGCTGCTTAAACTGCTATCGTATTTTCTTATGTTTATAAACTTTCAATAATAGGTTTTCTGAATATTTTGGAAACATTGGGGTACCGTGACTTCGATACAGAGTGTGGTTATTAAAAATGCTACTGCGTGGGGGACAAGATTTTAGAAATCCTCAGGCCTGTAGCACTAAACATAACATATATGGCTTGTCTGCGTTTATAGAAGATGCTCTGATATGAAACAATGAAAACGAAATGCCACAGGAGAAAGAGAAATGAATTATTTTCTATATTCTTATGCAGTAGTGGACTAATACAGTTTTAGACCACGTCAGATTCTAACAACTTTATTCCCTGAGCAGCTGCATTGAAATAAATAGTACGTTCTAGGGATCAAAGTAGTAGTGGCCCACGTAGACTCCCTTAGTTATCACAATGGCAAAATATTTAAAAGTAAAATAGATTAAATTCCAAACCATTCATTTATCTGAGGTTCTTTCTATTTCAATTTAAAGTTTGTTAAAGACAAGTTAGATCATGACCTGGCTGGTGTTTTGAAAGTAAGCAGATGTGCTATTTAGTTTATATCTGCAACGTAGAAACCCTGCTGCTTGGTAAAGTAGCTTGTGTATGTGTTGGGCGCTGAGCATGCTGTGCTGGTGCAGCATTTTATTCAGGCTTTGTTCCTTCCATTCCATTCTTTCAGTCTTCTGGTTGCAGTGTTGATATTTTGCATATATGCTATGTGTTAGCATGCTATCCAGTTAAGTTTATGTGAAAAATGTAATGCTGATATAATTCTTACCATATACACTAGGATTTTGAAATAGTGGAACATTTTGTTTTGAATTGAAAGACTGTATAGAGGCAAAGAAATGAAGGATTTATTTCTTCCATATTTCCTTTGTTTCCAGAATAAAAGTGGTTATTGTGTGCAGTGTAGTCACTTCGTACCTCACTGCGTATGGATAGTAGCACTTACGCAGGCAGGAGGCTACAGGGTGATTACTACAAAGCTAGTTGTCTTTGTGGAATGCAGTCCTGTAATGTGTTCTTGCTGCTGAAATAAAGACATAGCTGGAGGAAAATGGCCTTGGTCAGGTCTTGGATTCCTCCTTTGTTAATTTCCTGGCAAGTGAGACAATGTAGAATGATAGAACTCCCCACCTGCAGCATCTCTGTATGTGTTCCCATGTTAACTTGTGGTGTCTGATCCTGGGCATGTCTGTGAAAGTGAGCGTTTAGAGGTGTTTGTTTGTCTTCTGCAGTAATTATGGTGCTATAAGATAAAAACCCAAGAATGAGATTGAGTAGCGTTGGCTGGTTTACGGACAAATCTTGTGTGCCATTCAGAAGAGCAGATTTGGAGTGCAAGCTCTCTGTAGTCAATGGGGAGATATCACTGTCTACAAGGTAGTGATTCAGTGCACCACTGTGAATAAGTAGGCGGGGTGATGACTACCTCTGTGACTGACTGGTAATTAGTCTAGTTTCACTTGCTGACTGTGTTTATACTGTAAACTAAATGTTTGTGAGACCATTAGTGAAGCTGCAGTCAAGTGATGTGAAATGGTCTAGGTTCATTAAACTCTACTACTCTTCAAAAAAAGAGGGAAGCTGCAGCCAGGTGACCGTGTGCAGGGAACAGCATGGGTTTCCTGGACTGTGCCCAGGAGCTGCTCACGTGAGCGCTGCTTGGCGTAGAATGTGTCAGGGATACTTTAACGCAGTAGAGCCATTTCCTGAGAGCTTCCCTGACATCATTTAGTTTTCTAATACAGATGTAGTTGCCAAATGAATAAAAAATTAATTACTGTGAAATGTTAAATAAATGCAATTTAGAAAGTTGTTTTGTTCCTAGTAATCTAAGATAACAATGTTCTTTTTATTTCCTTGCCCCATTTTTTAGCAATTTGCCTGTAACTATACTGTGTTTAAAAATACAGTAAGAAGGCAGAGATACAGTATAAATTTTAAAAATTATTTTAAAGTAGAAAAATGGTGGGAACTAATAGAACTATTCTGGAAAAGAAATTCCTGTTTTGAAGAGTTACAATTGGTAACCCTTTGCATAATTTCCAGATGATCTTGCCTTAGGTCTTCATGCCATTACATCTCCTTTGTTTCTCTGACACTTTCACCTCCCAGTTACCACCTTCTGCTTCACTGAGTAACTCTGACTAGTGACTCAATTTCCAGAATATCTTTCAGATATGAGCAATTCCCTCTTTGTCTTTCTCCAGTCACCTACCTGACCCTGAGCTATTTCTCTGCTCTAGTTCCACCAAGAAATCATTGTGCCTCAACAAACCATATGGCCACAATCAATTCCACTCCCCATCCCAGCTTATCTTTATTACTGGTGGAGGGCAGGGCAATAATTCCTGTCCTTGCGGTATCAGACATTAGGAAGAACCACCAAGATTCTGTGGGTCTTCTGACCCTCCAACTTTAGGGTCATACCCTCCCTATGCTGTAGTGTCTCCTGGTGTTTCTTGATTGTCTTCTATGGAAGAATGTTTAAAGACCTTTTCACTGCCAGCAGAAGAATCACATACTCAGCTTTCGTTTTACTGTGCACTAAGCCTGGAGAGCAGCTTGCCATCAAATATCATCCTTAGGCAAGTGGTAAGCTCTTAATAAAAGTCTTGATATATATCCTGAGGATATAGCAGGCCAATTCCTTTTCTCACTGGAAAGAGCTCTGGGAAATAACAAAGCATATTTTTACTTTCCTAGTGAGGAGGGACTAACACTGTCTTGTTAACTTAAAGAAATTGGGATAACACTAAGAAAATTCCGTATAAAAAAAAGTGCAAAAAACCTCAGATCTTGCCATAAGCTGTTGAGTCTCAAATAAGCGATTCTTCCCTGTTCATCGATCTCTTGGAATAAATATACCTGAATGACTATCAGGAAAAACAAACAGATTTTTTTCCTTTTTATTTTTTTGTTATAAAATCCACATTATAGCTTTAGTTAATAACAGTTCTTTAACAGTTAAATTCTGATAAGGAAAAAGAGAGAGTATACGAACACTCACGACCTCCGTTTCTTGCACTGATTCTGTAAGCGCTGGTGTTTCTTTACCAGTGCTTCCATTATGACTTTCCATTTGCTGTAGTGTGGTTAATTTCATACCTTATAAAACATGAGAAACTTGTATTGTAGATCCTGGTTTGCTAGCCTCATGCTGGTCATTTCTTTTGATTACTATCAGCTTTTATTATCCTCTGATGCTTGGACATGTATTGCATTTGTTACTGTATGGAAATGGAGCCTTACAGAAGCCAAACAGACTGGGACAGATTCATCCTTCTGTAACCTGAATTTACACACAGGAATGAATTTGGCCCAATTCATTTTAATTGCTTTGTTGCTCTACTGTAGATTAGAAATAGATTAGATGTCTAGATAAATGGATATCTTTTCTGAGGAATTAATATAGCCCACTCTCTCAGAGAAAATTAATTTTAAAATTGACCAAATAATACTTACAAAGCTATTACCAAAAATACAGTAAAAAGAGGAACACAAAAACCTAGTGTATATGAAAGGATGACAAAAAACTTTTAAAAAATCAGTGATGTGTCACTGAATATAGCTTCCTCTGAATGTGTTTTCAATCAGTCTGACAAAAACAAGAGAGAGATCAGTAAAATTAATTAAACTTAAATACATTTTACTTAATTAGCATGTGGGCCTCATTGTGATATTACTTAGGCCAAGGCTTAATAGAAGAAAAAATAGTGTAAGATGCTTATAAAAGTAGTTAGAATCCCCCATACAGGTACATAAAGCAGAAATGAATTCATCATGTTTCAAGATACTACAACTCCTAGCTGATACTGAGGAATTAATAACTGCTCATTAAAAGGTTACATACATTTTTCTGGGAAGCATGTGATATTAATCTGCATTAATTTCACTAATCTAAATCCAAGTCACCACTACTCCTTAGAAGTAGTTGATGTGCTTCTGCTTTTTTGTGGCAAGTATGTTGAAATTCTATTATTTAGGTTGTGTCAAATACACAAATTCTCTCCTTATTTTTCTTGCACTATGTCATTTTTAACAACCCCAGAGCTGGAATGGATGAGGCTGTTGGGCATCTCTGGAGATGGTTTAGTCTAGCCCTGCCCTGCCCAAAGCAGGGTCAGTTAGAGCTGGTTGCACAGAGCCATTTCCTGTCGGATTTTTAATGTTTGTCCACAGACAGACACTCAGTAGCATGTTTGTGCAACCTGTTCCAATGTTGGACCATCCACACAGTAATTCTTTTTTCCCCCTCAAGTTTAAGTGAAATTTCCTGTATTTCACTTTGTGTCAGCGGGCACCACTGAGAAGAGTCTGGCTGAGTTGTCTTTATTTTCTTCCCCACCACCCAGTATTTACACAGATGGGTAAGATCCCCCTGAGGCTCCTCTTCTCCAGGTGAACAGCTCCCTCAGGCTCTCCTCACGTGTTGGGTGCTCAGTTCCCTTGATTATCATAGTGGCCCTATACTTTGAACAGGGCTGTATTAAACAAACCAACCCCCCACAATATTTTTGTTTGAGTTTGTATTTTCTGTGTTTTGCTCCTCTATGAAAGCACTGGAACAGTGGGTTGTGGAGACTGTGATCTGAGCTGTCTAGAGTTTATCATCAGGCCCTGTGTCCTGGGACAAGTGGCATATTTGGTTTAATACCACAGCAGGGATAAATAAGCAGCCAGGGCAGCGAGGTACAAACATACGGCTGCTGAAGCCACCGTATGGTTGTGAGTCTGCAGGCAGACGCGGGCTCACGCAGCCCCATGAACAGCTGAGGTAGGGAGGGGACTGCATTAAACCCCCCGCACAGCCCGCATCAAAGGAGGGCGAGCATGCCACGCGCTGCTGCCTAAACCACAGGCAGCAGCAACGTGTGCGGCTGCGTTCTCAATGCACTGGCAGCTTGACTAACATGTTTAAACCACATAACAAAGGAAGACTTGAAATAAGGATTTGAAAACAGTTAGTACAGGTCTAAATATAAGGGACAGCATATGAAAATACGTTAAAGTGCTTTTTTGTTAATCCAGCACACGGGTGAAGGTCTTTGGAATGAGGTGCTGCCTGGAAATGGGAACTGATTGTTAGATATGAAATAGACAACTGAGATATTCTGAGAATGATTTTGCATTTGTGCTGTTGTGTTAAAAAGCTTTAGGAGACTTGATTTCTGTGTGCTGGTTACTATCATTAGATGCTTCATTTATGTTTCGAACAGGATCAAAAATTACAGATGCACTTAACAGCTAAAGAAGAGCATCATAAGAAACTGAATGAAGTTGAGAGGTGTTATGCTACTATTGCGTGTCAGTTTGGAGTTGTAAAAGGTGTCCATGGAAAACTAGAACACAGTGGTATGTATGTCTTAAATGTACTCCAGCATTTGGTTTTGTGGTGCTTTGACAACACTGACTTGTCAGGAGGCAGCTGACCGTTCCAAAAAAGAGCAGCTACCCTGTGAGGGGTATCAGCTATAACCACGGCAGTTACTATATCTCAGCAGGTTCCTCAGTGTTTGTTTCTCTGCCAGTGCCAGGTCAAGCAGCACAGGCCCCATACCTCTTCTACTCTTTGCTCATACGCTATCACAGCTGTGTGTGTAACCACATAGTAAATTACACAGAGGAACTGATTTGTGTTCAGAACAATCCAGCAACAGACCCACCCATTTAAAAAAAAAATTACACTTTATTTGGATCAGCTTCTAGTTGCCATCCAGCACAGTCAACTTAAACAGTTGTACCATTCCAAATAAGGGGGTGGAAGTGAAGGAATTAGCAAACGGGAAAATGAATGCTTTTGAAAGTAGGTTTAGTATTGGGAAAGGGACAGAAAACATTAATGAAATAATTATTTTCTTCTAAGGAAATATAAAATCCTAAAACCAGAGCAGTAAATAAACAGGGTGGTATGAATAATTTTATCCAGTTAGTGTTACGTAGATTCTGACTATATGGCTATTGAAGCTTTCTAAATCTGTACCTTATCCCCATTCATGTGTAGAAACATAACATTATTTGTGAAACTAACACACAAATATTATTCCACATGTATTTTATACAAATATATAACTTTTATCTGTAAAATAATAAAGGTGATAACTCATTTAAATGAGGTATTTTCACCAGAGGTTATATATTGTACCTATTAATTCAAGAGAGAAATCCTTGTTTCTCATAACAGTGATAAGTTTCTATGCGAACTTCACAGTGTATGTGTGTAATATGGACTTGTGTATTGTTCTGCGTGCCTGTAGTTTTCATCTACGTAAACATATATTTCTCCCTTTCCTTAACAAATAGTACTTATTTTAATTTACATCCTGTGTATAACTAACTCAAAGAAGCAAACAAACAAACAAAAAAACCCAACAAAAAACCCCACCGAAACACAAAAAAACTTCCTGAAGTTTATAAGCTTGGGGTTTTTTCTGCCTGAAACTAAATAGTTTTTCAGATCTAGTTTGAATGAGTTGGTAATTTGTTCTATGTGTATTTCTGATATTTCAATACCTCAATTTACTTTTGTATTCACTTTATAAAATAAGATAATATTTAATATTAAAAACACAGTAAGAGAGAACACTGCTGTATTTTCCCTTTTTTGGTATTGGACAGGGCTTTTCTATTACGTTATAGAAAAGTTGTTTTGCAATTTCATGGAAAAATAACATTTATTCTCGGTATTTACACTGTTTGAACCATATATAAATGCTTTTTGCCATCTTTCTACTTGGATTTATCAGTCATTGCAAAATGAACCTCTAGAAAAGATGAAGTGTGACTAACTGCTTTGTTCAAGACATCAGTCTGTTTGACTCGTGTGCCTCTGCCACAGAGAATTCAATTTGCATTGCAGTAAGAAAGACGTGCCGTAGGCACATAGGTGACTTGAAATTCTGAGCAAAGGACTGCAGTTGATGGAAAAGTCAGGTGGAAAGTATAAAAGCCTTTTTTCATGCAAATTGTTCAAATTTATAAACAGTTGCTCTGTATCTAGTATATTAAAGCAGGGAAACAAGACAGTGAAAATTGATGTGTTACAGTGCTGGACAGGGAAAATACCACAATTTATAATAAATCTAAAACTTCATTGCCTGACCAATGCCCCACCATTGGTATTTTAAAGCTAGAGTGAATACATGATCCTTGTTGGAAGACAGGAAAGAGTTTTACAAATTTTTGCCTGCTTTTTCTTGTGGGGTTTTTTCTAAGTGGTGTTAGAAGATATTTGTTATATTCTTAAGTATTTTCACTTAAGTGTATACTCTTATATAAAACTTCAAAATTGCTTATGGTATTGCAAGGCTGTTGTCCCTCGCTCCCCATGCTGCTTACCATCTTTAGCACAAAAGGAAAGGACTTTCTGGCTGTGCTGGAGTGTCTGGAGTTCTTGTATTCAAGTGTTGTGCCAGAAGCTTTTTGAGAAAATAAAGAAAAAAGGTTAGGAGTGAACGAAGAGGAATCAGGAAATAGAAAAGGTTGAAGAGAGACCTCAGAGGATCAAAACACTGAGCTTGAATAGAGGTGACTGAAAAAGTACAGGGACTGCTGAATATCTTCAGCTGTTCATTGTGTAACTTTAAGCAATTTCCCAGTAGTATCTTGACCTGTATAAGGTCTAAGGGAAAATCCCCTTCCCTTTCAAAAGGGACAGAGGTTATTCTTAGAGTTTTCCTCTCCATTATCCTCTGCTGTTCATGGTCTTCCATGTCCTGTATGCATATAACTCTGTACATCTGTTAACTCAGTTGTTTGAGTGTTATGTGGTCTGTTATATTCTATCTTCCTCTAAAAATAAACTCATCAGAAAATTAAAAGCAAATTAAAAAGCAAAGCTTTTGTTAAAAAACAAAACGAAGATTAAAAGTTCATGGAGAAGCGATGCTAATTGAGTGACATCAGATGACACTAAAAACTAAATTATGATTTTTAAAAAAGGCAAACCAACATACCGAAATGTCTTAACTCATTGTTCTAGGTATAGAGCTGGTATCACCTGCTGTATCTGCTATATCACACTATAGAGAAAAAGGAGCCGAGTCATATTTCCAGTCTTAGTCCCCTTTCCATGAAGGTGTTTAATTATTTTATAAATTATCTACACATACACTGCAGTTATAAATGAAATATTCATTCAAATGTGAAAGAACTTATTAACATGTTTTAACTTTTGTTTAAAGTGCAGGAGGCGATACAGCTCAATAAGAAACTAACCTCTGTGAATAAGAGACAAGAGACTGAAATAAGTAACCTGAAGGAAGTAAGTTAGAACACATTTCTGAGTGCGTAAGTGGGATTCTTTGGGACTTCTACAGGCTGCTGTAGTGGACGTGTTCTCCATTCTGTCACTAATGGCTCAGTTGTTCTTGTGCTCCCTCGCTGTGCACAGATACTTGAGATAAACGCCAATTAAAACTGGAGCAGCTCTGAATAGTTTCTGTAACTTGGGAACCTTATTTATCTCTACAGCATCCTACTTGTTTCTTGTTAATTATCAGCAATGTCTCTTCTTCCTGTGCTATGCTGTCATTGCCTCTCCCATCTGATAGGGTAAGTTAGCAGTGGTGATTCCAGTTTAGTCAGAGAGAGAACAAGAGCAGTTGCCATAGCAGCAAGCTGGTATAGGATAACTTACTTAACTTAGTTAAGTATGGAACATACGATAAACTTAACTGAATCCCCATCAGAAGTGGGAGAGTTTTGTGACAGCGCAACTGTCACAGCTTCTTAGTTCATAGTGATACTATGGACAAAGAAGTTGCCTGAAAAATGAGATTTGAAGGTACTCCCTGAGTGAAACTCCCCCTGAATCTAGTGGCGTTTTCTTCTGAAGAGCCACAGCCTCTTATAGTTAAGGGTCTTTGGAGTATGATGCCTCTAGAAACCTGACTTAAAATTAAATTTTATCTTGAAGTAGATACACTTTTAGGGTTTTTTTAATTTGTTTCATACTTTTCTAGTGCTTTACTTCTTTTATTTATTACAGGAAGATCTTCTAGCCACAGTAAAGATTAATTGGAATCTATTCTAGTTCTGTTTAGCTACATGACTAGAACATAACATGGCAAACCTCAGCGTCAAAAAGATCAAGTTTTGAAGTGCCTGTTTGATCTCAGATTTCAGAACTGCCATCATAAAAGCAGGCTGAGAAACACAATAACTGTAGAGAGGAATACTGGAAAAATTCTCAATTTCTAAATCACAATTAGGTCTTACAACAGTTAGAAATGTTTATTTAGCTACGTAATTCAAATGATACATTGTATATTATATATAAAAACTGCATAATTTATCTGAAATAGTTGATGGATGGAAGAGCAATGGAAAGAAATGGAAAGCTGTCAGTGGTGATGACTTTCCTCTACAGAAAAGCCACGTGTGTTAGAAGACTAATATCATCAGAGCCATGAAGGTCTGAGGACAGCTTTGTCTTGCGTGTATACACTTCAATTGCACAATTTCTTTAAAAAAGGATAATTGATTTGTATGTGGCAAAAAGAAGGACATTCATCTAAAATGCAACACATCTTTATAGTACTATGTTGTAAATTCAGGAGTTTTAGAAATTGTTAAGTATCACAGTAAATTAGATTTGTTGCTTTTGGTTAAGAAACCGAGAATAATTCATTACTTAGAATTCTCCGAGGGCAAGTCATTTGAGAGGTAAGAAGAAAAAAAATGTTTAAGAACATTTTACGTAGTGAAATTTGAGAGTAAAAGAGGTGTGTGAGAGAAACTGATAGTGATTTATCTACTCCAGTAATCAAACATATTGCTTGATCCATTTTTTTCAGCTCTACTCTTGATTCTTAAGGTCATGGGTGATGAATTTTAAATGAAATACTGCTAGATAAGCAGAAGGGGCTAACTGAAACTTAATCTGGCTTCTCAATTCACCAGGAAATGTCTTTATTGTGGTTATTCTGAATATCTTATCGGTGGTTTAGTATTTGACCATCCTATTTTGGATAACTGGAGGAAAACTGAACTAGATTTTAATTTCTTAGCATTTTAATATTCAGGCAGTGCTGCAGCACTTTGCTGTAGCACTGCCTTATTGCAAAAAAGTACAGGCTTGTTTATTCAAAAATACAGTTTTATAAATAAGAGTTGTATATGAGAGACATTCCCTTTTCCTCAAAATGCAGAATTTCTGTGAAAATAGAGTAAAAGAAAAAAATACAGCCCTTCTTCAGTATTCCCAATTTCAACAGTTCGCTTACAAAACATTTCTGGAAAGTTTGGAAGTGAGAGAGTGCATTTCTGAACTCTCTCTGTAACGGTGCCTGTTAGTTCGGCAGAGCCTCTGTTTGCGAAGGGCTGTGGGCTCATCCTTTGAGTCACTCTGCAGGAGAAGAGAAATGCTTGAACTCACAAAGGACTGCCCACAGCTAGTTTCATTTCATTGTTGTTTCCTTGTACTTGGCCCTCACCACTGCGGAAGTGGTCTTAAAGCAGTCAGGTGTTTTCCCTTCCGTTGTAGAGCTGAAGGGACCACAAGAGGTACAACACAGTGAGAGAGCACTGGTACTTAGAGGAGTTGGGAAGAGGGATTAGCGGCTGTTTTCACTTGCTGCATAGCTGAAAGGAGTCATGTCATCTGCAGCACAAGCTGGGACAACTCGTAAAGCTGGTTTTACCTGCCTTGGAGACTTGACTGACCTCTAACAGCTCTGACAACTTGGGGGTTCAAACTTCTTTCCCCTTTCCTCAGTGCTGGAGTGGGAACGACTATCCGTAGTACGAAGATCTTAATTCGGCTGTCAGCTCTTGCCACAGCTGTTACTGGGACTCAGACTGGGATGATCTCACACATTTGGTCTTAATGGGAATATGCAGTTAGTGAAAGCTATTCAACATTTATGGATAAAAATAAACTAATCTCCAATTGTAATGAAACTGCAAGTATGTGATGGGGGTGTTAATGGGTACAAGAGTAAACTCTGGATTAAATTGAGGTCCATTCTGCACAGGTTTTGGTATTCTAGGATTTGTGGAAAGAGATACTATTTAGAGAGGTTGTAGCTTTCTCTTGACATTGCTGGCTCACAAATCCAGTTTCTAAATCTTAGTTTAAAGGACCATGGCATAATTTCCTTTTCAACATCATTTATTTTAGGATTTGAATGTTTAGAGAGTCAGTGTGGTAGGATTCTTTTCAACCGCTGTGAAAATGCTTGCGTTAAAATCTGGGCAAGAAAAAGGTTTCAATCATTCTGCTGCTTACAAACCAGCTATGCTGCTCAGGGCCTGAGAGATTATCAGAGAGTTGCCCCAATCTAGGAAGAGAACAAAGAGATTTAGTTGTAACTTTGGATACAGGTAGAGTTTGCACAAGTTACCAGCAGGGTCCCGGGAAGCGGTTACATCTGCCTGCGCTGGCTGCTTTTCCAGTCCGTTCCACCTCTTCATGCTGGTACATGTATTTGTGAGGCCTTGAGGGAAAGTAGAATGAAAATTTTATATTGATCAAAACTACATTTTACTAAAAAGGAAGACATTCTAGCTTAGCTCAACTGGCAAAAGGGAAATACGTATAAGGAGCGGGACTGTTTCTTCTGTGACACTCCTGACTGAACCTTGGCCTGCAGTGTTTCTGAAGCTGTGTCCCTACGCGTTGGCTGCTAGCAACACATCAAAGGACTGCGATTAAAGCTTTAGCATTCTTCCTTAGCATTCCCCAAAAGCTCGTAAAATTATTTTCCAGATTGAATACTGCTAGTGATCTTTTTAATTACAGAAAGCTACTAGAGAAAGAAGCAAAAACTCCAGGGATTAAATTATTTTTCTTTTATTATTTAATTTCAGAGTACCAGAAAATATACATATATATGTATAAAATTATTTTACGTTATTTTCACAGCCATATAGCTTGTGGTTTAACTCTCCATGGAAAACTTTCCCATTATTTTTGGTGATGTGGTTTGTGTTAGTTCTTTCCAGGTTTGTATTGGTTGGTTGGTTGGTGGGGGTGGTTTTTTGTTTGGTGGGTTTTTTTCCCTGCCTACAGCTTTGTTAGATTAGCAGATCTGGTTTAGTTCCAGATGGATTATACACATCCAACTGCTCTATACAAAGAAGAAAATCCAGTCATCTTTTCTGCCTCATGGGCATGATTTACTTGTTCTTTCCTCATGTCAAAATCAGTAATAAGATTTTCTGCACACAATAAACTCTGTTTTGTAAAATCCATAGTGTCAGACCCATGGCAGGGTCTTGCACCTGCTTCTGTCACAGGCACTGTTAGCTGTGTTCCGTATGCCATCGGTCTAGTTCTCTGTAAAGACTGGCACGGTTCCCTTTTACAAAGGTAAAACCACTTGAACCTTCTGCCAATTAAATGTAGGAACACTCCTCATGTGTTTCATTACAGAGCCTTCTAGTAAAAACAGTACAATTATTAATGCTTTCACTTGCAAAAGACGGAAAAGGCTGTACTAGCTTACAGAATATCACAGTTAAAGCATCGCCATCTTTTGGTTCTGTAATTGATTCTGCAATTACACTTAGTACTTACTAGATCATTTCAGATTTATTTATGGCTAGAGGCTTTATTTCTCATGTATTTTAGCAAAAAAAAATTGATTTATTTAAAAGTAGTACCTATACTTCTCTTTTCCATAAAACTTTCTATTTGTGAATTTCAGTTGCAATGTAATCTTCCCTTTTTCTTTTGTACTGTTATATGATTTTGTCCAGAACAGTTAAACCATTGGTCTGTGATAAGATGGAATTCCAGTTTTGTGAAGAAAAGTTAAACAGACCAAATTTAGTTGTTAGATAAAACTATTACCATTCTGAACGCTTGGTTCACCACTATGGCATCACGAAGAATTCTTGATACTATCTGTGAGCAGCATTCATAACCTCTGCTATTTGTCTGAGTAAACGTCAGAGCGCTCAAGGAGCGAGCGATATTAAACAGACTACCTTGTACCAGAATGGGAGGGGTGGGGGAGAACTGGGCACAATATTTATGACTCCAGGAACTATAAGTTGTAATTTAATGAGATCAAAGCATTTGCTGTTTATTTGCTGCACGAGGAGCTTGGATAAACTGGTTAGAAAACAGATTAAAAAAAAAAAAGCAGGATATTTAAAAGATTGTAAAGACTATAAAATCAAAGGCATATTTTAGATGGAAACTCATGTTGTAGAAGCCTGTAATATAAAATTAATTTAGCATTCTCCTGAGATTAAGTAATTAATGTTTTGGGAAAAGCAAAGATCCTCCAAATTTATAGCCAGTTCCTGTTTTTACCAGATAGTCACTGTTCGTTCTCTTTCCCCTCCTGATTCCCCAGATCGTACACAGTAGTTACAATAGGTACTTTATGGTGTAGTTCAGTGTAGGAGGTTTTGCCAATACCGACTCAATGTCTGCTTCTAGTGTACTTCTTGGAAGAGAAAGTAATGAAACGCCTAAGTGTCATCAATAATTCAAACAATAAAATAGGCACAATAACATTTTACTTCTGAAAATAAACTTCTAGCCACATGTGACAAGTTTAAAGTTTAGCTAGTTAGTCTTACAAATTTCAGGTCCTCTAATTTATTCTGTTGCTTCCATACATTATTTAAACATAGGTCATGACTCAGGATAGTTTAGAAGATTTGTCTTTGTTTTGAATTGCAATGCCTGTGCTGGATGAACTATTTACATGTATTTCCTGTGTTAAGGAACTGAAGAAAGTAACTGCAGACTTGATCAGGTCCAAGGTCACATCTCAGTACAGGGTGGGAGAAGAAAACATCAATCTTGCAGCAAAAGAAAAACAGTTTCAAGAACTGCAACAAAAAATCAGAATGGTATTTTGGAATTTAAATTAAATTTTTGGTGACTATTTCCTGTTTTTCATTCAGCAAACATTGTGGCAGTGATCTCTCTGATGTATACAGATTAGTGATTCCTTTCTACTAACTGCAGATACAATATAACAAAGCTATTTAACTATTTCCAGGGAAGTAAATATGCTATGAATATAAGTATAATTTCACAGTAAAAAAAAAAGGATTAGAAGACTTTTGAAAGTAATTACATTTCTTTAAATAGCCTCATGATGATTCACAATATCGTTAGTACAATATTACTAAAGAAAATAGACAGTAATTTAAAATGTCTTTTACTGTTCTTCATATTCTTTTTTTAAGGAGACAGCAGTTAGTAAAAAAATTCAAGAAGAAAACACTCAGATTAAAGAAGAAAAGCTGGTGAGTTGTTAATGCAACCTTGTTTCCTAAAAATCACTTAGGAATATATGTGCTATATTTCATATCTAAGTTTCTTATATAAGAATATAATAATATAAGCTATTAAAACCAATTAAATTTGCTTGTTTCCTCTTCAGAAATATTTAAATACCAACAGAAATGGGGCCTTGCTCCTCAGTTTTTAGAACATGTATTACCAGAACAAAGTCAAGGAATGAGAGTCCACCCAAAATAACGATTGTGTCTTCAGTAGATAACTGCATCTGTGTATGTAATAGAACCAAAGCCAGAGAAAATTGAAAGCTCTTTGCAATTACCTGAAAGCACTTTGTTTTGATAATATCTTCCTCTCTCAATATATTTGGAAGCAACTGAGCACATTTAAGGCTGTCTTCTGCCTGAAACTCAGCACTTTTTTTCCTGTGCAGGTCGTCTTTTAGTAAGTGCTGTTCTGGTCTTTAGGGAGTAGAGATTGGCTTGGCTAG
>NW_010404166.1:29508-30578 GCF_000710305.1 Buceros rhinoceros silvestris | reverse complement strand
GATCATTCCCTCCGTCTTTGAATCTTTGTAAATGTGTTTTGTGGTGTTCAGTGTAAAATGATTCTGCCTCCTTTCCATCCCTGTTTTCAGTGAACTGCAGCAATCTTGGTGGCAGCACTCCTGGGTTTGTAAATCTATACCACCTTCATCAGCTCATGCTGGGTGGTTCTTGTTTAGAATTTACTCTTCTTGAAGTAACAGTACAGTCTTGATGAAGGTACCACAAAAATGCAGACAGTGATGGCAAAATCTGATGTGCTTGCAGCATACGATGCACAGCTAATGCGTGGTAGTTCACATCTGTTCAGATTTCAATCAGGAGATACAGAATAATGTCACATAAGAGTGATACATTGCTGGAAGTTATTACTTGCCTGTCACAATTTCTCTGGGATTTTCCATATGTTCCTGAACTGTAATATGGTCCCATAAAATTACTCTTGTTAGATCAATTGAACTCCCAGTGGGGTTGGATTTGATATATTTTATTCAGATTTGCACTGAAATATGTTTAAAGTGTCAGCTGATTGTTCATTTTAATTGTAAGAAAATTCTCTGAAAAAGAATGTTACAATAATGTTATCTTCTCCAAGACAAAAGGCCAGAAAAACCTGCAGTTCTGATTTCTTCCACAAGTCCTTCCCCAATGTTGGTCTTGGAGTGCATTTTGATATCCATGATTTTGTAAACGGTAATCTAAAATACATACATTATGTAATGGTTAAACTTCAGAAACAAAATCTTATTCAATATGTCTCAATTTGTTTCTATTAATAAGGAAATTTTCAACTCTCTACAACGTGTTCAGGAGCTGCTTCAGCGAATAACCCAAACAAATCTTAGAATGGAAAGTGAATTAAATGCACTGAAAGAAGAATATCAGGTCAGATTTTTCTTGATTAGACAAGCTGCTATTATCTGTTATGTGTTTTTTAAGTCCAGGATTGCTAAAGACATCTGTACGCTGCTCAGAACTTTTGACCTCACTTTCACTTCTCCCTCAGCTCCTGAACTGTCAGCATGAACCCTGAAGCGTAGTCTGTGGTTTCCCTCTCTTTGTTCTCCTGCTG
>NW_010404166.1:0-29422 GCF_000710305.1 Buceros rhinoceros silvestris | reverse complement strand
GTGTAAAGTAAATCATGGCTGCCATTCTTAGCAGCCATTTCTGGAGGGTAAAACCAGAACTGCTGGGTTTGCTTTCAAGGATTTTGAAATCAAGTGATTTTATGACTCTTGTTTCTTGTAATTTTCATGTAGGTATAAATTTATTTTCTGGAACACACTTCAGATTTCAGATCTTCATAGCCAGAGCTTGTCCCCAGTTTTATTAGAGCAGAGGAGCTAAGAAAGAGCTTAGTCATTTCGGGCTGTGCTGTCTGGTGTCATTATTCCTGCTAGAAGTGGTAAGCAGTTACACTGGAGAACGTGGAGTTGCAGCATTCCTCAGTTTCCCTTTCAGCATGTAAAAGTGGCTCAGAGCAGTTTCAGTTCAAAATTACACTAGCAGTCAGATTGGCCCACAGTGCGCTGAAGATTAAGGTCATACCTGCACCAGTCAGATGTGCCGTGTGGAATTCAGGTACAACCACTAATCAGACTACTGATAATTATTATCTACTATTTGCTCACACATAACCACAACTTTCCATTCTCTGCTTGGCCTGTGAGGCCGAGGTTTTGATCTCGGATCTCCGTTAATTTCAGGTGAAACTTCCTGCGTGCATGTATACTCTCGTTTCTAAGTGAATGCTTCAATGCTGAATTGAAATTAGATTCATTTCACATGAGCCTTTACTTTGTCTTGTAATATCTACTATTTGCTCACACATAACCACAACTATTCCATTCTCTGCTTGGCCTGTGAGGCTGAGGTTTTGATCTATATCTACTATTTGCTCACACATAACCACAACTTTCCATTCTCTGCTTGGCCTGTGAGGCCGAGGTTTTGATCTCGGATCTCCGTTAATTTCAGGTGAAACTTCCTGCGTGCATGTATACTCTCGTTTCTAAGTGAATGCTTCAATGCTGAATTGAAATTAGATTCATTTCACATGAGCCTTTACTTTGTCTTGTAATAGATGTAAGCAGTTTGCCTTCTGCCACAATATAAAAACAGGGGTTTTGCATTTTGATGAAATAAGGTTAAAGATGAGTTATGTTCTCCATCATAAACTAGCTGAATTTCACTAGGAATTAAAGTACCTGCTTTGTAGTACTGATGAAACTGTAATGACGGGAGGAGAAAGAAGTCCCTGATTTCAGATGTCTAGGTTCCTGTATTTATTAGTCCAGAGTGTTGGGTTTTCATGGCTAAAACGTCTTTCATCTCAGAGTGCTGTAGAATTGCCTTAAGTAGCTTGATTTTCGGTAACCTCTGTTATTTATGTTTGGTCCAGCGAATAGCTGGATTACTCACTATTCATGCAATTCTGGTTTTTGTTTAGGTGAGAAGGTAACGTGCATTTTATTTTTTAAGAAAAGTATAGTTTGTTTTTTTCTTGTTAAGGAACAAACTGAGTACAAGTCTCTGTTTTACAGCCTGTACAGGCCAAGAATTGATTTCTCATTGCAGTTGTACTAATTCAGATTGGAAAGCCTGCTTTGATTTGAGTCTTGGGAAGGTATTAATGCTTTCTATTTTTCTAACTACAGAACAAACTATAGTCATCAAAGCTTCAGTGTAGCCTTCAAAGGTGATTTCTTGCTTGCCTAAGTATGCTAGAAGAAATTGGTGTTGCAAGACATGGATAACTAATAAGAGGCTCTTGACACCATCTTTGACAGCTCTGTTGACTATACGAGGACTCCTCAATACTTAGTGTGATGCATTTGAGACATGAGTAAAAGCATCCTGGGAGTTAGAGCAGGTTTATCAAAGAGAGGTGGTCTTGGACTCCCAGTTCATAGAATGGGATGAAAGGTGCTACATCAGAGTGCTATTTTTCAGACAATGTATTGTTGAATTGTCTCATCTTTTCAGTTACATAATCTGTCAGAGAAGGTCCATTATATACTTACCACAACTTTTTGTTGTTTTCAGTGCAGCGAAGTTTGTAAGATATACTGGTCTTGACAGTGTAGCTAGATTAACGTAGACTTAAAATTGATGCTAAGAGAATTAAGAAGTAGACTTGTTTTTAGTTAAAAGATTTAGTAAAAAAGTAGACTTGTTTTTAGTTAAAAGATTAAGTAAAAAGTAATTGCCTTGGAGTATTATCTCCATAACTTAACATTTTTCAAGTGGACCTCCAAAGAAGCTCGGCAGAGTTGTAAATACATAGCTGGTCATACAACTACATGCATTACAGCTATGTTTACCTTAGCAAATATATTTGTGTCATCTATATAGTAGATAACGGATGCAGTAAGTCCTTTATCTTCCATATTGTTTGCTATAAAAATGTGATAGGATAAAAATTCGAACAGTACCTGAGATGTGTGTGAGGTTACTGTTGATTTACATAAGACTGCTTTAATTTAGCACAGTAAAGCTGAGTTAACCCAAAATATTGGAAGTACAATTACCATAGTATAAAACTTAATATTGCTGTTATTTTAATGCACTCCTATTTCAGTGATCTAATAAAAATAAATTTAAGGATAATCAGATATATAGTTCATGTTCCAGTAGATGTGTTTTAGAATTTAAAGTTTATACAGTTCAGAAGATAGGTTAATAAACAATTTAGGATAGAAAAACTGATCAGGAAAATAAAGAAAAAACTACTGTATACTCAAAGAAATTAAGTGCATTGGGTCTAGATTGTGCTACATTTCATATTTCATATCTCTGGACTTTATATTACTTTTTTCGGCACATTAAAACTTATGCAGTGAAACTGAATAATGGCAAGTATTTTTATACCCTTTTATAGCCATTTCTTTTTTCATAACCTCCCCCTGTTTCCTGTTAGCTAAACTATAAACACCTTTCTGTTAATTTATGAAAATTATTGTTGAGATAGCACATTATCACTGATCTGTATGGCACTTCCAGCATGTTAGAAGCAAAGGTCCAAGCAACATAAAACACATCAAAATTCATTAATGTGGTATTGATTATTTTTTGGATAATTAATTTTATTGCAGTCCCTTGAAAGAGATAATGAGCTGCAAAGGGAGAAGGCAAAGGAAAATGAAGAAAAGTTCCTTAATCTTCAGAATGAGCATGAGAAAGCACTAAGAACTTGGAAAAAAAATGTAGGTTTATTAAATTAAATGTTAGAGTATTAAAAGGTTTTTGAAATAGTCAGCAAGCATTTCAGGTAATTCCTAAAAGCCAAGAAAATACTGCAGAAATAACACAATAAAAACAACCGATTTCTCTTCTAGTAATGCAGACTCTTTTAGAAATGTTTTTAAACGGTAAATCTAGGAGAAATGTTGACTTCTGTGCTCTAAAAGGTCAGTGCATTTCCTGCAGTCTCTAAAGCAAGAGCCTGGGTGTTAGGTGTTACCTTGAATTTAGCACAGAAATATTCCAGAATTACACACTTGCTGTTACCTAGTCATGGAAGCTGATATAGTCTTTAATTTACATTGAATTTTATGCATTTTACAGGAAATACGCAATTTTTTACACAACTTAATCAGAGAACACCATCATTTCTGGGCTGCACTCTTGTACCCTGAAAAATCTATCAGTAAACTGTCATATAGTAAAAGATGAATGTAAACCCTCACAGACTGACGTGACATAGACTAAAGGTACTTCCGAAGGGCCAGATAACCAGAAAAAAACCCAAAGCAGCCGCAAGCTGAATCACTGGAGGCTTGTGTTAGAGCATTACTGCTTCCAGTAAATGGTGGAAAAAAACCATAAAAGGTATAATCCGTAATGGAAATGTAGCTGAAATTTTGGTTCAACTGAAATTACCACGTTTTGTACAAGGAAATTCTGTAGTATCTGTACTTTCTTTTAAGCTGTTGTATTTTCTTTCCTAAGCTGTCGAAACTACTGTAAAATACTGTTACACATTTGAACATGCGGTAAAGATGTGTGTTGTGCGCTCTGTCTGCCAAAATTATTACAGGAGGAAAACATGAGAAGAGAAATAGATGCTATCAAAAATGAGCTGAATTCTCTTAAAGGAGTTCATAGAGATCTTGAAGACTGTCATCCTCCTCAGGAAAATCCGCAGTCTGAGCACGGCCACAATCTGCAGGTAAGTGTCTCTAATAGCGGCAGTGCTTTCCATTTCTTGTAAAAATGACAGGTTTTCTAACCTGGGTGTCACGTCCATGGATCTTCCTTTGACATGGCTAAACGTAAAAATTTACCTGATGTAATCAATGATCCAAGATCCCATTAAAACTGATGTACCCAGAGAAAGTGCCCCTTCACCCACAGGGGTGCTTATCTCATAGAAACTTGAGATGTTACCTCATTATTAAATTTACACATAATAGATAGCAGCTATCATAAATAATCTATCTTTAAATCCTATTCACAAGCATCTCGCGCAGGTGTTTCCCAATTACTGTGGCAGAACCTTTGACTTCATATGTGTGTAAGTTCCCTGGAAGTTTGGAACCAATTGCAGCCTCTAGCATGGGACAGATCAGAAAATATGTTTTATCAACATATATATTATCTAAGATCTTCAGTTCTAGTTTAAAACAACCAAACCACCTGTATTTCACTTAGCATCTCTAACAACCATCGGTGGCACAGCAAGATCAGGGAGTGCTGCATGCGGGAGGTGAAAAGCTGGTTTATGCAGTGCAGGTTGAACTACTGAGCTTGCACTGCTGGGTGAACCACATCCCCATTCGGCTCAGTATTCAGAGCACACACAGCAAGTCAACAAGTGGTTAAAGACACGCAGGTGGCCTTTGGAGTAGAAGGAACAGCATGTAGCCCGTGGCTATGTATTACCTCTTCCTTAAACTGGATTGCAGATTTGTACTGCAGTCTCTTAAGATTGAGAAACTGGGAATAGTCGTAACCTGTAAGGAAAACTGTCCCTGCACACTGAGTGTAGTACCTAATTTCTTCTATTAGCTTTTACATCCAAATAATTAATTAATTATCCTTCAAAGAAGGGAAAACTCACTCTGGGTGTCTGTGATGTTGCTTTCAGTATTAGGAAAATAGGAAGACACTAGGACTGCAAAGACTTTTTTTTTAGAAGTAGTCTATGATTTGTCAGTAAAATGACAAACCAAAATATTATTTTAGAACCTGGAAGAACCTAAAATCAATTTCTTCACAATACCTGAATGTGTATATATGAGTCTCAAACATACATTTATGAATACAAACGCATACATATCTGCGGTATGTGCTTTCTGCAATGGAGCTTGACTCAAATGAGTACTCCTTGTGCCAAAGCTAAACAAGCTCTACGAGGTGTCATGCAAATCGCGTAACTTTTATACATCAGTTTCTTTGAATGAAAATGAAATATTAATTACATTTAGGATGCAGAATCAATGCACCCAATCGTTCATCATGAGCAGTACTTGTACTTGCTAAGATAATCCTATGTGTTTGAAAGCAGGTAAGCTTGAAGCATACACTCATAGATGCAAAAGAAGTTTGAGATGTCTGAACACGTATCTCACACTGTCTTACGGCAAACTGCCACACCGCTTTGTGGTTATGATCATAGATTCCAAAAGCTAGCCAGGTAAGATTGAGTCAAATCTCCAGTGGAACACTGCAAGAAATGTCAGGATCTGCAGCAGATCACACTGATTATTCCAGTTTGTGGAATTTCATCTTCCATCAGTAATGGGGCAGTATCTAGTAAAACATAAAAGGGCAAAGTGTTGGCTGTGATTTAGATCTTGACTATGGCTCCAGGTACCCCCAGGACTTCCGTTCTTGGCAGGCCCCAGCCGCCCCGTGCCCGGGTCTGTGATGTCCGGAGGTGGAGCAGCGACTCTTTCACGGGCACCCCCTTGTCCTGGGGAAGGAGCTTGCGTGCCCTTGTGGGGTTGAGAGCTGTGCTGGTGGTGGCATGTGCCTCCGGTGGGGTCTCCCAGGCCAGACAGGTCTCGGCTGAAGGGTCAGACACAGTGTGTCCACGGGCAGGATGGGCTCCCTAGCCTTCGGGCACCATCCTAGGAGAAGGACAACTCTGACTCCAGACCCAGGCAGATGGACCAAACCCGGGCAGATGGAGCTCGTTTAGCCCTGTAAGGCATCCATCATCTCAGAGAAGGATGCTCTAACCAAACCTATGACTCGAGGACTTCGCTGTCACCGTCCAAGCTCCAAGCTCACCAGGCCCTGGCAGATGAACCTCAGGTGTAAAGGGTGGAGCCAGTTCCGCACACGCTGCACCTCACCTAAAAAACCCACCACGCAGCCCCGGAGGGTGCACTCATCGCCTGCAGTGAGCCTGGGAAAAGCCCTTCCCAGATCTTCGCTCGCAAAGCCAAGCCATGATGATGATGATGGCTCCCGGTGTTGTAAGGAAACATGCATATATTTATTTTTGCACCTACTGCAAACTGAAATCCCTGCAATTATTTATGGGGCATGAAATTTAGAATGCATGTGAACTTCTTCATACTGATCACTTGCGGAATAGTAATTAGCAAAAGGCCTTTTTAAGGGAGGTACAATGTCAGACTTCATTACAGACTCAAACTGCAGTTTAGCTTAACTTGAGCACGGTTCACCTTTAGTTCAGTATAATCTGTAATACAGCTGTGTACCATTAGAGAATAGGGCAGCACTTGGCGATGGGTTACTGTTAATTCTTCTGTGGGTATATCAACGGGGAGATGAGGTTTTGAGAAGGTTTTGCATTTCATAGTATGAAAAGCTCTGAGGGAAACGTCATCTTAGGTCTATGTGTGTTGCTTAGTTAGATTTTACTAAATCACAGGGGAAAAAATTAAAATCCAGGTTTAATAGTGTTGATATGTAGGCATTTTAGTTTATGCATCTTGGACTGATTTTTGAAGGGCTGAAGAGCCATCTGAAGTTAATGGCAACGAGGTTTATTCAACCCGTCTGAAAATCTGGAGAGGAATCATGTAACCTTGCTCCCTTTCTAAGAACACTTTGCTATCTCTGTTTCAGATGCATTCAGCAGTTCAGCCCACACCAACAGATGTAGAAAGTTCCACTGTAAGTAGCTCTTTTATATATTGTTTGGTGTGTCTAAAGAAGTGGCTCCTAGAAGCAAGAGATTATAAAAGAATTCCATCTTTAATGGAAGAAAAAAGAAATCTCCAGTATTTTTATTTGGGTTTTTTCTCTTTTTTTCTCATTTTTTTCCTCATTTCTCATTTACATTAACGTTGTATACTTCAGGTGAATGGTCTTTGTTTTCCATCAGAATTGTAAAAGTAATTTTAAATCTAAGTCCTGAATTTTAAATCTCTGTAATAACTGTAAGTTATTAAAATATGTATAATCTTTTGTTCCTTCTCATGCTAGAGTGGTCAAGAACACTCAAAAGACAGTGAAATGCAGGTTATTCAAAAAGAAAATGAATGTATGCAATCGATAATAAGCAAAGACGGTGATCTGGGATATGAAGACCCTGCAGTAAAAACCAGAATGGGCTACTCTGTAAGTGCTGAGGAATTACAGGTAGAAGAAGGTAATAACGTTACAGAGATAACAGGTAAGTAGTACTGAAGAAAGGATAAATGTGTACAGACGGTATAGGACAAGGGAATGCTTGACTCCTGCCTGAAATGGTTTTGTACTCACAGTAAATTCTTAGTGTTGCTAGTGCTGATCCATGATACATTCACAGCGCTCGGAAGGAAAGCACAGTACTTCCCGCGGCTGCCCTGGCACATTCAGTAAGATCCGGCAGCTGTAACCCCTCAGGCTGTTGCTGGTTCAAGTGAACAGGGGTTAAGAACAACTCTGATGTGTAGAGAAGCGTTTCGACCATTTCCATAAAACAATGTAAAAAGGCAGAGAGGGGTTGTGCTGCACAGGACACTAACGGTCTGTTCGTGTGGATAATCATAATACTTCTCTATAAAAAGCACTTTGTAACTCCAGGAAGTAATTTTTTGAAGCCACATGAAGGAAATGTACTTGGATTCTAATGCTGTCTCTAAAATGTAGCAAAGGGAAGCGGAAATTCTGCAGCTTACTAACTGCAAGGTGACTGCTTTAAAAGACCAATACTCACCGCCTTCCAGCATACCTTTCAGAAAACACCTTTCTGATGCTGAAGTGCTTCTTATTCCTCACTGGCCCACTGCTATCAAGTCATATCATGTTACTCTTGGTATGAACATAGCCCTTGAAACAGGCTTTTTGGTTTTGGTTTCCATTTCGCTAAAAATGTCGCTTTCAGAAGTAAAGACAAATACAGTTGCAGTAGTAATCAGTGGCTTAAACTTGATGTAGACACACAACGGTTGATTAAGTATGTGTTAAAATATCACAATGCCTATCCCTTTCAATAATAAGGCTGACAGATACCAGTTGGGAAATATTTCAACTATAAACCATATCTAAAATCTACAGAGTGTTAATATATTTTCTGTATAAACAGTTTATACATATTTTACAAGTTAATGCAATACTCATCTTCAGTAAATTTTTGATAGACTTGTGTGTGTAATGTAAGATAGAAATCGGTATTGATATCAATCTTGAATCCATCTCTTTGGAAACTTTAAACTGTAAAAATAAAGCATTACTTAACCTCTGGGTTATCTATCACTAACCAGAGAATACACTTACTCCGAACAGATTTACAAGTTCTTGACAACAGTTTTAAGGATGAAATTAATGTTGCTAGCCCTGATGAAGAAAAGCAAAGGGAGGCTTCTCCCAGGAATACCCTCTGCACAGATACTGATTTAATTACCCAAGGACAGACCTCAGAAACACATGTCACTGAAAAAGAAGCAGAAAATCTAGGAGCAACACATGGAATGTTGCTGGCTGAAAACAATGCAAATTTAGAACAAAAACTACAGGACAGCACAGAGCCACTGGCAGCAGCCCACAAACAAACCAGAAAGGTTGTCTTAGACAGTACTGACACTGTACGTGCCTACAAGAAAAAGGGAACTCAGGAGACTGACTCTAGCAAGCAAGAATTGTACAATACCACAGATGAATCAAATTGTGCTCAGGCAGATAAATTCAATACCATGCAACAAAACAGAGGCGTCATTACACCTGAAGCACCTCAACCCAAGTCCGAAACAGTTCTTTGCACTGAGAAGAACGCTGTGTGTGAGACAAGTACAGATAACCATCAAGCTCAGGAATTAAGTTTTGGCATCCCATCTTATCTTAAAGAAAACTCTCAAACAGAATGCAACAAATGCAGCTTCCTGGACAGTGACAATTATGTAGGCAATGGATTACAGAAATCAGAAAACACCTCACTAAATCTGAGTGGTTTATATAGAGAAAAGCTTCTTTTTAAACAGACACACATAGATGCTGAAGTCAGAAATGATGATGACAGTGCCACAAGCATAAACAGAAATGGGGTGCTGAGGAGCACTGATGGTCCAGAAACTGATGCTCAAGATCTACCAACCATGTATTGTGATAATGCAAGCCGTGATGATGCCACAAAAGAACACAGTAATAATGTGTCTTTAAGTACTTTAAATTTATGCCCCCCAAAACCAGAAAAAGGAGTAAATGTGGATGACGTGCACAGCAAGCACTCTGCACAAAGCAGTACTGAACAAACAGGGAGTGCTACACATCCACAGACTACAAATGATGAAGCCGTATCTCCAGTAAAGGCTGACGGTCTTGAAATAACTGCTCATGAAAAAACCCCAACAGAGGGAATTAGTACAGATAAACAAATTCCATGTACAAAAGTTAATGATGATATTCAGATACAGTCCATCAAAAATGGACATCCCCTGGAGATTAGTAATTCAACGAATAACGCGTTGTTAAAAGAGAAGAAAGACTCACTGAATAGTACTGCTCCAGGAAGGAAGTTTGCTGAGGGTCACCGGAAAGAATCATGCTCTTTACCCATGATAACATCTGGAAATTTAGTAAACGTAAGTGGAAGGTCATCCTTTGGTCTTTCAACCTCAGATAAAAAAGCTGAGAAATCTCCAGCATATTTAAATTTTTTGGACCTCAGTTCTTGTTCAAGAGTAAATCAAATGAGAGGTCAAGCTTCAGCTTCCAAAGAACCTTCCCTTTTGAAAGGAAAACTACGATGCTTAGTGGAAAACACAAAGGTTATTTCAAAAATACAAAATCTCAGTGTAAACGTTGACAGAACAGAAGCAGGACTAGGTAAGACAATTTATGTTTTGCAGCATGTACTGAATACACTTAAAAATTATCAAAAATGTGAAGTTTCTGCAGCTAAGTTTAGTGTAGCATTAGAAAAACATAAAGCTGGCATTTTAGTTATTAAGATGAGATTTCTCTGTTAATTTACAGTATAAATGCAAGTAAACAATTTTGTTTACTCAATTACCCGATTAAATAAACTTTTCCCTCATATTTCACTTGGAGAAAGAAAAGCAGTGCAATGACCACCTGAATTTTTATAGGCATTTCTAACCCTACTGTAGAGCGTATTCTGTCAGGGCTGGGCAGATGTCCGAAAAGCAATTTTGGAAGTGATTCCGTGCTCTCTTTTGCATACGCAAACCAGTAAATATGAGCTTCATTCCACGTGTTTCTAAATCATTACTGCAATGTGGAAAAACTGTCAGGGCACCTAAGTCATTGTGGTACTCAGCTCTGCAGCTTCCCAGATTTACTGTGGTTGGGTTTTGTGCTCCGACATACTTTGCCAAATGGCAAACTTGCAGTGGAATCCATGTGGACCGTGGCCCTAAATGGTTTTGATTTTTTTTTTCCCTTACTGAAGCATGAACAATTTAGCCGTATGGGAGACCTCGAGGTGAAGAGCCTTGGTAACAGTTTAGTAAGCCTGTCTGGGGAAATTAATCACACTGCCTAACCACAATACGATTTACTATTTATATAACGCTGGTTGCAGAGAGCAGCCACTCCACATCAAAATGGAGGAATGAACTGGGAATGGGCAACATCTTCCTGGCAAACTCTGAAGAAAAGAAAACAAACACAACCTCATAACCATTTTCCTCTTCCTCCCAAGAGAAAATGACAGTATTCTTAATTAACTGTTACATAACATGAGGTACACACATTTTCACAGCAAAACAAAGACTTTAGTATTGTAGCAGAGATCGACAGGCATCTGTGGAGTGACGGAACAGCCACTCTTTGCATGAGGGGTAATCGGGAAAGTACGCCTGTGTTTGGATCTTGCAAGCAACTCTATCCTGGTTTCACCCAAGTCCACTAGCGGTGCATAAAGCGCCTGCAGCATTGCCGCCTTACACTTTGCCATGATTAATCTACTTATTTGCCCTTCCTACTCTTAGCAGATGGCGATAGCCTGGTTTCCTGAAATACTAGGCATGGCCATTTACAAAGACTCCTTATTTAAAATGTTTGTTGTCTAAAAAACGTTGTCCCTAGAATGCCTTTTATTACAAGTCACCCTGGAATATAAAATCAGGATGGCAGTAATTATGTATTTTATTATCATTATCAGAAGATAGATTTTGATACTATTAGAAAAAATACTATTCAAAATGCATTTTGTATAAAAAACAATTCTGTCATTAACTCAATATGAAAATTATATAAAATGTTTGTAATCAGAGTAGAAACATACTTCATCCTCAGACAAAATAGATGCAGAAGTATGTGAGAGAAAAATGAAGAGGGAAACGCCTACAAGAGATTCAGTGATTTAAAACAAAAATATTTGATTTTTTAAGATCAGAGGTAAACCAGAAGTTTAGTTACTTTACAGTTAGTGCCTGGAGACTAAATTGCAGTTGTAACCATTTCCTTTTTGTCAATCAGGTTCTAGCAGTTTTAACAGAGCTGCTGACACTTTGAATACATCTAGTATCCACCAAGACCCCCAGGGAGAACCTAGTGAAGGATGGAATGCTATAGCAAAGACTTTTTATGATTCTTCTTTTCCCACAGAACACGTAAGTCAATTAAAAATATTGTGGACCAGACCTCAGTGAGCTAATTCCACAGATATTTGTACAACTGTATGCATCTGGATACTTTAAGACTGAGTCAATCCCCAAAATAATATCAAAAGGGCAGCAAGGCACCATTTTTCACAATTAAGGTTGATAGAAAGCAGCAGGAAAAAGTCACAGCATATGAATCAAACAGATGCTAACCAGTCTGTCTGGGAGGGGAGGAAGAGGGTAGTTCATCGTGTACCCTAATAAAAATCATCACCTACAGTAAAAGTAGGAGTTAAAAAGAAAAAAAGGAGCTGTGTAGAAGTATGAAAACATTGTTCCTATCGAGTAATACAGGAAACACGTTATTTAAAAGAACCTGTGAATGACCAGAAATTGAGCCTGTCTCTGAATCACAGCCTGTCTGTTCATGCTGCACTTACATGAAGCCATATTTAGAGTTCTCCTGTTATTTAGTAGATGACATTACACAAACCTGTGCAGAAGCAGAGAACTATGAAGAAACCTATTGGTTCCCTGTAAGAGAACTTCACTGAGGTTGGCACTAGCAATGGCTCCTTTTCTGGACTGATGTTACTGTGGAGCTGTGTTAGCGTTTGACCTAATGCTAAACACGTTATTCAGAAGCCATACAGTAATTTCCAACTGCAGTTCACCTGCCTTTTGAGAAGAGGTTCTAGAGGTATTTCTCAGGTAGTTATGGCTGTTGCCTTTGGCTGAGGTTTGAGGTCAGGACGTAGAGTGTTTTCAGGTGACGAAGCTGGCTGACTTCGATGCCCTTACATCAGCTCTCAATGCCATTAGCAATCACATTCTCTGAAATTCAGAAGTGAAAATTGATTTACATTGATTTTACATTACTCAACTGTCCTAACACACCTCTACTTGGGAATGACAGTGAGGTGGCTTTGAGCAAAGCCAGGGGTGGTATTTACCGTGCCTCTTGGTTCTTCTCAGAGGTGGAGCCAGGAATTGGGTGAACTAAAATACCTAATCTGCAGCTAACACAAAGCTGTATTTCATTATCTGATCACGGTGCTACCTACTTTGTCACTTCCGAACTAAAGCTGGCCAAGTAACAGCTGAGATGGACAAGAACAGAGTTCCTTGCTGGCCTGACCTTAGGCTGCTTTCCAAATAATTAATCTATGAAATCTCAGCCTAGGATATTATAGACCACTCCCTCCCTTCTGTGTTGGTGTCATTCTGTCCTTAAATTTGTCATTTTTATGACCGACATGGAAAAGCTGCTGGAAGATTAAAAATAGGCTCAGCAGCCTCTTTTGCTGTTCCATTTACTGGTTTTGACTAATACGTATGATTATAACTAACTATAGCAGACTTAGGCCTTCTGCAGTTTGGATAACCTCATTCAACCAAAGTACTGTACTCTAAAAAGTGATACAAATTAAAAATAAATGCTGCAGCTGCACATAAAATTCTCGTGAAAACAGGAAGAACTGTTTTAAACATTAGTCTGTACATGCCTGACTACCAAGGTAAGGATGAATAAGCATCCTCACCTCCGTTTAAACATCAGGCCCTAACTGCGCAGTCATACTATTCAGCAAAGAATGTCTTCATGCATACGTAGCCCATAGGATGCCAAGTTACTCAGGGCTGGCAATAAGACGTGTTTTACTTTTAGTTTGACAGCTGAGATTGGTTTGTGGTTTTTTTTTTTTTTTTTTTAAAGCTTTATTCTAAACCCACTCTCACAGAACTGTACTAAAATGCCGTCTATATTACCTAGCTGCAGTTACTTGTCCGAAGAGGTCTAAAGGCTTGTTGTCTCCAGTAAAATCCAAGTAACACGTCATGGCTTTATTTCACTGGAAGGTTCGCCTTCTCCACCTAGAAGACTGAAATGCAAGATTTTCTCTTGGATGAGTAGTACAGGACAGATGCAGCTCCACGTGCTATTGCAGAGAGGTTTTGACGTGTTTTGTCACGTTAGAGATCCCCAAGACTCTCAGTCACACTGGCTCTGTGTGACATGGCTTTGTGTGCACATGTGCTCAGGCAGGTGGCGGGTGCTGCGCACTGGCCTCCCCAAGAGCCATGCAGAGTGGGATTACGAGTGGAGAACTCGGAATTCAAGCAAAAAACCTGTTTCCTTACTGTGTTGCCATGTGTGCTTGATTTGGATGGGCATGAATTATCTATCGAATAATAATTAAAATTACTGAGAACAAAAAGGTCTTTAACATAAAAAACCAACCTATTACAGCCTTTGCGTTAGTTAATGGTGTTTGCTTTCTAAGCTATACAGCGAAGCAGAGCGGGAGTTAACACTATAAACCTCATGTTTTTGGGTTTTGCTAATCAAATCCTTGCAAAGCAATAGAAACGTCAATTGCAACATTAAACTGTTTAATTAAACTATTTATTTTGCTATTCTGCATTCAGTACAAAGTTGTCTTTTTTTTAATCATGCTGTTCGGTACTAAGTCTTAGGTTAAGATTTGGTTTATAGAAGTGTATTTGTCATTGTCAAGTTTTCTACGTTAAAGCTAAAGCAAGCACTTCAAATCAAACATTTTTTTCCAGTTGACTTACCTTTCTGTTCACATTTCCTTGCTTCCTTAATGCGCAGCAAAATCCAACAATTTGACCCTGAGTCTCACCGGATTACTAACTGCTCTGTTTGTATTCGGTCAGGTGAAGGAAGGATTTACTGCTTTACAGCACGAGCAGAAGTCTTCCCACCTGACTGTAACTCCAGCAAGAAGTGAAAGTGCACTCAGAGATGAGAACAGCTCTTCTGTTCGTAACTCCATTATACAAAACCAAATAGAAGAAATGGAGAAAATCCTAAATTTGGAGAGACTTCATTCAGCAAGAAAAAGAAAATATGAAGAAGGCCAGCGAATACTAGTTGCAGGGGATAGAACACATGTCTTTTGGGCTCAATAATTCACTTTGGTAAACCAGATTTCTGGAGGTATTACTATAGAATATAGTGTATACGTGTACTGTGTTGCCATTCAATACAGCATATAAACCTTTATGTTCTGAAGTGGATACAATCCCGATTAATAACGTTAGCTCTCTCTTTCTACAATCAAATCGAAGTTGTTATGGGTTCTGCCCAAAGTCAAAAAGTTCACAGGTTAATGTTTTAATATCCATTAAGTAAAATTAAACAATTACTTAGGAGCAGCAGAAGGGTACCCTTCGGCAGTCTTGGCTGAAATACTTCAATTTGCTTTCTGTCAGGCTGCTCATTCAGTTTTCAAGAAAAATCAGCTGCAACTGTTTCAAAATGCAATGGTTTCTACAAACGTTTACAGCTTACAGCGGCAGAACAGGAAAATCTTCTGCTTACCTTTACTGACCAATCATTTCAATGTATCCGTTGTAGTTGATTCTGTATCAATAAGGTCCCTTTCAACACCAGAGCATCAGCTATGATTTACAGAGATACTGCTTCGTAAACGGGTTCACATTCTTCCTCCCTCAAGCTAGGAGGGAAATTTTCTTACTTCACAATTACTTGCAGTACCATTTCTCTGCTGTCCCTCCCTTCCTACCCACACCTCTTGCAAAGAAAGATCCTCACTGTAAACTTAAACAAGAACAAAAGAAGCATAACCAATATTGCTATGGTTTACTGTTGCTAATTACATTAAAAAAAAATCAACAGAAGATATTTTCCCATGTTAGTTTTTATTGCTTTTTTTGTGTGTGTTGCAATTGAGAATATTTAGCTTCTTTAAACCAATTGCTTGTACTTTGGAAACATTCACAAATTGTCCAAGTTTAGAATAAATTTCATCTGTAGTGACTCTACTAGGTCAAAAAAATTTTTAGGTGTCTGAGAGACTGAGGAGACTGTTTTTCACTTGATTCAAATTTTGTTTCCAGGTGTTTAGAGTGTCATACAATTGCTGCCACTGCTGCTTTCCAAAAGTCCGATGTGTGCTGTGACTAGAGAAGTAAAACAAAATTGGAAGATGATTACTAGATGTCATGCTCACCTAATAATTCTCTTATAGCATTTCTTTACTCTCATAAGTGAATAGGAAAATTTTCATTTTTTCTATATAAAGGGCGGCACTTTACCAGTTAGAGAATTCTGTAGCCTTCCCAAATATTTAGAGCAAAACCAGTCATTAGTATTCCTGTCACTATTAGGTCATTAAATGAAATGTGCTGGAAAATAGGACTCTTTCATTAAATAAGCTAATCACATTCAGTGTGAGCTTTAATAAAATTATGATAAATAGCAACTATTTAACTACCAGCAGCTGATAGGAACAATACCTTGCTTCTAGTTAAAATATTCTCCAAATGTATGTGAAATAATTAGAACACACTAAGTTCTGCAAAATGCTAAGAAGAATGAAGTCTTACCTGACAACCACTTTCCTCTGTGTCTGATCTATTTTGCAGTACACCATCTTTGTCTTTACAGCTGCAAAAAAGCAATGCTGGTTTGAGCAGTATTTTAAAGACAGTGCAAAGGTACTAAACTGCATAAAACCTGTTCAAAATTAGACCAATACAAACATAGAATCACAGCAGGTCACTTAATACAGTTTTGCTGTTGGCTTTAGCAGTCTAGGAGGCCGAAAAGCAAAACGATGTACAGGGATGAAGGTCATACATGATTCCTATTGTTTGGTGCCAATCCACTACAGCAATATCCTGTGCCGTTTTTATGAATTTCTCTCCCCTACAAACACATCCTGTCTTAATGACACCAAACAAAACCAGATGACAAATTAAACCCACAAACTAGTTATTAGTTCTATAAAGAATTAAATTAAATACGGTTCCTGTCACTGAAAAAATGCCACTGTTTAAAAGACAACAGTTAGGCATGTCTTTTTTAAGCATGAAGTTTTGCAGCTATATCTTGTAACAAATGCAAATCACAAATGAGTCTTTTTCTGAATATTTAACATCCGCTGGGAAGTCTATAAAAGGTATTTGTTCATCAACTTTGTGTGAAGTGTGGTACTACAGTTCTTACCATCAATAACAAATGCTTCTACGTCATCAGCTCCAATCTGAAGTTCCTGTTGCATTGTGTCAAATGATATTTCTTTATTCTCTACAGCCATTCCCATGAAAGTAAGTAGCCTCATTTTTGCCATATTGTGTTCATGCAACAAGCCTGTGTAAAAGCGTTGATAGTTTATGGGTATGAATTATAAGAATTCATTGATTTGTTTTTCATGTGATTTTTATTATATATACTTCCATTAAAACTTATTTCACATAAAGAAAATATTCTACCTGTCCTTAACATTTTTGAGGTAAACTATTAATTCCTGCCCTTGCCCACGTGTTTTGCTAAAATAGCTAATTTACTTGTGAATCCACCAGGACTCAGACATCAATAAAAGGTAATAACTATCTACAAAAATGAAGTAGAGATTTTTTTAAACAGTAAAAACATCAGCTTAACAGAATCTCGGTTGGCGAGGGTGCAAATGAATGGAAGAAGAGCAATGCAACAACAAATGGAAAATACACAACCAGTAGTTTCCAAACCCTCTGACAGCCTCACCGCTCATTCTCATGCAGCTGCTTGAAAATAAACCTCTCTCAGTAACGGTTTAGCAATGTAACCTTTTTTTGTGCCAGAAGAATGTGTTTTGGCACCAAATTCAAGAATAGAGGAACAGATTTTTAAAGTTAGGTGAGATCTTTTACGTGACTGTATAAATGGCAGCACGAGGAACTGAGCCAAGGACTTGCACATCTGAATCAGAGACTGTTGTCCTGAAAAAAGGTCCAAGTCAACCGAGTTAAGACATTCAGATGAACCAGGGCATTCTTCAGTCAGCATTCAGTGAGGTGCCAACTGAGACTCCGTGCAAGTTTCTTTAAAACAACATCAACCGTTTTGCTTAGTAATGACATTACAAACATTCACACTGCTTCAGTAAATATTTAAGTTTGGAATTTATAACATCCATACACTAATAGGAAAGCGCATTAGTGCAGGACATCGTGTTGTGTTAATTAGCTGTAATTATGATGCAGATTCCCTATCTGGCACTGATTCAACAAAAATGTGATCACCATAATTCATACGAATGAGGAGCACCAGCAACTATACCTAACTGGGTTTAATGGAACTCTACAAGCATCAAAAAATCAATTAGCACACATTAACCCTAATTAACAAATGCAAATGAGATGCTGATTAACTTTCTGAAAAAGACTGCTGATAGTCCCAGATTAAATGTGGACATGTTAGGGCGATTCAGTTGACACAGATAATGCTACTGCTGGCCTGAGTTGTCAGCATTAATAAAACCAGACTGTAACAAACTGATGGCACCTGTAGGAGCCTTCACTACACAGTCCAGCCCTCACTGGGCCTCATCCAGGAAAGGCAGGAACTAAAACTGACACTGTCCTGTCACTGAAATACTGTTACTAATATCCTTTATTTTAAAGCCTAGTATCTTGGTAAGTTATTTAAAAAAAATGAAAATCTTTAAAGCGTGGTTAAAAATATGTTTATTTTGGGAACAGATCAAAGTGTTCTGAAGAATTTCTGAATGCCTCATTTTCTAAAGGTATTGTTTTTCTAGACCAAACTGCCCTTCTTTTTCAAAGGCATGGATGAAACACGCAGTCCAAGTTCCTAGCATTCCGCTCTGCACTGCCTCACAATCTCTCCCTCGTCCATCGCTCCAAGCCGTTCAGAACGAAGCAGGTGAGAATCAAGCGAACTGGAGGTGAGGCTGCCTTTGTCAAGTGTCAGGGATACTGATGGGTTGTACTTAAGATTATGTGACTCCTAGATATATTGAAAATGCACACACTATTCCTAGAGGTAAACACAGACGCAGGGAAGCAAAGCAAAGGAGATGATGACTACTGTATATGATTAACACCACATATATATAATTAATCTTCCATAAATGTATTCAAATGTTGCCATAACAGCATTTTCAGCAAATACTCGTGGACAAGTAACTAACAGATAAGCCACCTGAATACATAAAAGTAAATACAATACAAAAACCACTTTCCCCTAAGGCAGGCAGAGAGTGTTACTGTCCGAACACGTATGACAAAAGGTATGCGCTTATCCCATACGCACAAGCTGCCCAAAACTTGCTGCTCATTTTATCCGCGAAAAAAATCACGTTGATAGTTCCATCATTTTAATATCCAAAGTACCAGCATGAGGGTAATTATTCTCAGAATTATACCACACTCCATTAAACAAAATAATGCGTGTCTTAAAAGGCTGCACTAAACTCTGTTTTTGCAAAACTATTCCCTTCCTGAAATGCATTCAGCCAGTGCTCGAGTGTCATTTCAAAATCAAAGTTATAAAAAAAAAAAAAAAAAAAAAAAAAAAAAAAAAAAAAAAAAAAAAAAAAAAAAAAAAAAAAAAATCTTATTTTTATGGAAACATTTATTCATTACCAATATGTCAAAACCTTAATGCAGTAATAAAAAAACCTGCATCATTGAGCAACTTCTGCATTGTCACTGACCCCTGTCCTAAAAAGCTGGAATATAAAAAACGTAATTTTAATGCATGCAATAGCTTATGAACCAGCGCTCCTTTGAAACAGTCAATTACACATCAACGGGGGAGTGCCAAAGTGTTAATTACTACTCCTTTTTTCCACAGTGTGTAAATAAAGAGGGTGCTGACATTAACATTCCATCACATTGCTTCATGTGATGAAACAAATTAACTGGGACAGACTGTGGCCTGCTAGGTCTAATGCACCAGCACAAGCAGACACACACACACACACACACACACACACACACACACACACACACACACACACAATTTGCATGTTTTATCTTATGTTCAGGAGAAGTATTTGCTGTGTAATTTTTCTAAGACTACTGACTTTGTAAGACTTTTATGCAAGCTGCTGGCTTACTCAGTGAAGTGATCTCTGGCCTAGCCTAGCGTGTCAGTGCATTAAAACTCCAACCCCCCAAACGGTTTAAGGGGAATGAAGTTCTCTTGTAAATGCATAAACCAGCCTGTCCTAAGAGAACAAATCAGAGTTAGATGGTCGATCTTCAGTGGCGGTTAGAGTCTACAAACCCTAATCCATTCTTCAAAACACCTTTTACATTTCCTCAGTGTCAATATATGGGTTCAGACCAAAGCACTTTGCAGCTTCCGTATCTGAAGCCATGTCAGTAGTCAGAAATGTAACGATCTGAAAACTTACCGAGGGAGTCAATGAAGTCTTTGTTGTTCTGGTAAAACTTGACATAGGATGCTAGTTTAGCACTTACAAAAATTGTCAAAAGCTAGAAAATGGAAAACAAATATAAGAACAGTTTAAAATATTGCCTATGTTTCCCTCTCTGCAGACTGGAGATATTTTTTTATATAAATACACATAAACTATTGGTGTTGAACAGAAAAGTAAACTGTTAAGAGCTAAGATTCTGTCTTTTGTCAATAGCTGAGGGCAATCTGTGCTGCACATACTTCCTGTTCTCAGACCTGAAAGGCAGTTTTGCTACAGAACTCATGTGAGGCAGGATTTGTAACTCTTCAGTTTCTGAAACCTCTGAAGAGAAACATTCCACATGGAATATTTTTAATTCTGTTTTATTGCAGCTCAGTATTACTGACACAGATAACTATCGCAGTGAGTTTCAAGACATGAATCAAAACAAGGCACTCTACAAGTATCAAGCCAACTTGCTAAAACCAACAGTTACTTACATCATGAATAAGTTCCCCTTCCAAAAATTTGACTGGTTTTAAGGCAAGAAGATGATCAAAGAGAAAGGTATTTGGATCCTTCAATGCTCGTACAATACATCTGATTAGAAAAGGAAAATAATTATTTTTACAGCAGTACACGCATTTATGGGTGAGTATAACTCAATTCATTGTTCCTTGCTTTCTAGGAAACACACGAGGGTTTTCAACTGTTCTTTAGATGTAAGATACGTCACATTTCAATTTTGATCTTCATATTACAGATGGAAAAAACAAGGAACAGAAAGCATTAAGTAATTTGCCCAGTATTACAACTGAAATTTACCAGGTGGCAAGACTACAGATCAGCTTTCTGTTTCCATCTGCACATTTCTTTCCAGCCCAGCCTTCATTCCTAGAGGTACTTTTACTGTCCTCCTAAAATGTCATAGAATTAAGTTGTTTAGGAAGATTAATTATTCTTGAATACATGACACAAAACAGAGAAAACCACAATACCAAACCCTGCAAGGCCTATGATTTATCAGTTGCAGCTCCAGACTATAAACAGACCTAAAGTGTTTCTAGAGCTCTAGGTGAAAGCAGCACATTAGAAGACTTAGTGCTACATTCGCTCTGACAGCCTAGACTGCCATCCTGCCAGCCAACATACACCTGGAAGAACCCTGCGACACAGCCACAGGATCACCCTAGGCAGACGTGTTCTTTCAGATGTAAAAGGCCTCAGATTGCTGTAGCGTAGTCAATGGAGTTTTCATTTATGCACAGACACTTTAAAATTCAAAATAGGTCACCCTGATTTTCCTCCATCCTCAAGTATAAACAACTCCCTTGAGAACTATCAGTTGTAGATACCTGGCAGAATTATACAACTTATTAAAAATCTAATTCCTAAGCAAGAAGAATCATGGTAGAATGTCAAAATACAAACTTTTACTCATTTCGGCCAGTGGGGAAAATACACTGATAAGAGTCAGTTTACTCCCAGTTTGTCAAACAAGTGAGTTTATTTCTGTGCAATTCACATCCTTAGTACGTGCTTAGTCATGGAAAAGAGAGCAAGACTTTCTTTTCAACAAAAGTGCTAGTTGAAAAAAAAAACCCACTCCAAGTTAGAGAATCAAACAATTGGTAAGTAAAAAAGTCTGAAATAAGGATGCAATTCCAATTGTAACTTCAAAGCTGATGTAAACAAAGTCCTTACCGAAGGGTCATCTCTCCGCAGTGCCCAGAAACACACGTGTGCACCTGCACAATGGAGTAAACCTGCCCCTGCCTAGAAACAGCCAAACCGACTGCAGACTGCACAGATAAACTCTTGATCCAGCCATACTACAGAGAAGAGCTTGTGGCAGGGCCCTTGCCTGCCAGCACATTCGATACTCTTAGGAGTAAGGTGATCAATACAACTGGTGATAAGAGAAAAAGCTGCTTTTAAGGAAAGCAGGAAGTCAGTATTACCTGTGAGCATCAACTCTAGCCTGGGAAGCGTTGTCCTCTGTGTAACTTCCCAGTAGTTCCACCATTACTTTTGCTGCAGCGTCACTGCAGAAGAAAATAAAGTTACCTCAAGACTGCTGAAAAAATAGTTCAAACAAGACACTCAAATATTTAAATAATTCCATTATGATGTTATAGGTCAAATTAAATTACACTTGAAAAAGATGTAGATGATCCATTTTAATTCTAGTGGAGAGAACAAATTAACTAGATGTACTCTTTCAATTCTTGTTCTAAAAAATGTTTATCTTCACCCTTCATTTCATTCTCTTAAATTGATAAATTACCTGCTGGTTATGGAAAAAGCTTTCTGAGCTAGGAACAGCTTTATATGGTTCACTAGAATGCTCCTCTTATGCACATCTGGATTTAATCATTGCAGAATAAGTAGCACTGCAAAGTTTATTTCAAATGTAAAATGGCATATCTTAAAGAATATTTATGGTTAGGAAAATGACTGTGTAAAAGCTGCCTTTTCTGCTTTCACAGATTCTCCCTTCAAGTGTTCAGAGTGAGAGCTGCTTGTTTTGCTGACGAAGTTAAGCAGACAGCAATTAGATAGGCTCAGGCTGCTGTGGAGCAAGCAGCTTCCGACACTATTTGATGGACAGCTTTCAGAAAAACAACTCATTCTAAGAAAACCGAGTAAAACCTACAGCCTTGTCTGCCCAGGTTATCGGGTAAACAGTAGCACATCAGTGTCACTGCAGAACAGCTCCGAGACTGGTACTGTGTCATTTCAACAATTCCGATTGATTTTCACGTAACAGTTCTTAGCACTAGTGAGGCCACCAACTGCTGATGCTTCTTACAAAACATTCAGCAAAAAATACATGCATTGAATCTGCTGTGTGCATAGACACAAAAAGCTGTTTGCTGTTTCTCGTGGAATTCTTGGTAACTATTAAAGCAGAAGTCTGTGACAGTTTGCTCTGCAGGTGCCTGACATGCTGAGCTTTTTGCTACAGGTAATAGTAACCAGACCTGCCAGACCGGTTTGAATGTAAACTTGGGCAGGTCTAATCCCACTCTGAATCCTGCCAGTCAGTGGTAGACACCAGCTGTAGAACTGCACCAGGCTGGCGCCCGGCAGGGCCTGGCAGCAGAGCTCAACTCTGGCTTCATGCAAGCCATGCGTGCCTGTAAAGCTCCTCTATAACTGAGGGAAAACAGGCTGCGTTACCTTGCAGTTTCATACCAACAAGCTAGGAAACTGCTGAAGAGTAAAGCAGCTGAGGCACAGAACTACTGCAGCGCCTTTATGGCAAGGAGCAGAAGCAGCAGAGAAAGTAACTAATCTCCTGCAAAGTTCCACTACCAAATACATCTCAAAAACAAGCCACACCAGCCATGTCTTCCGGACACCACTACCATTTTTATCTTCAGTTGATCATGGGAAAGACAAAAATCCCTCTTCGAAGAGATCAAGATGATTTTTATCATCAGAAAGAAGAAACTTCAACAAGAAAGTGACTGGAAAAGATTTGATAAAGCAAGCTTTCATGTGTCACTGCAGGAAAAGGAACACACATAACATCTGCAAGATCTACTTTTTGTGAGCTACCAATCTGTTCACTACCAACTCTCCCGCTGGGGTAAAGTTTACTAGCTATGGAGAACCATCCCTGCTGCCGCACTGAGTGAAGTTAAAACATAAACAAACAAACAAATCAAGTCAACTGTCTTCCACAATGTATTATTTTCCCTCAATTATAAATCAACACATACTGAGGTATGAGTTTTATAACGTATTTTTCCGTTCCCACTTATTTTCCCATACTGCTGGGTAGACATTCCTGAGTGCTGAAGCTGGAATGCTGCTGTGACTTTCCCATACGATTGCAAATGCTGCCCACTGATCCAGGAGAGCGAGCCAGGTCAGAGGTGCTAGGGTCACTTCGTGTTTTCTTTTCTGGGGAGAAGTGTAAGAGCCCTGAAAAATTGCTCCATTAGTGCAAAGCTTGCTGCAACAGATGGTAAGGACACTGAGTGCAGGAGTAATATATTACAGGCCTAACTTAAAAATACCACCTATTATTAGTAACCAAAAACCGCTTGGTAGCAAGTTTACTGGCAGCACTGGAAACAAAAATTAGAAGTTTAATTCACAGATTTGATAACGAGACTAGCTAGAAACAGTTAGCTATTAAGTATGGGAATTAAGCTAGTTAAAACCTGTCAATAAATCAATAGAATGAGAAGTGTTTAAAAGAGCAGAAGCATTACAAGTATCAGCGTAATACTTGCAAAACAAAGTAAGCTCTAAGCCATGTATAAGATCTCTGATTAACACTTCTGAAATTATTTTGACCATCTGAAATACAGTACTACCAACGCAAAAGCATTTTGATGTTAGTAACAGGAACAAGAATTCCCAATAATGTTCTAGCTCACAGTGTAACTACTCCAAGAGGATTAATCATTCTGAAATTTAGGTTAGTTAAAAACAATCGTGCTATGCTGATGCAGCATCTCCAGGCTACAGTTTCACTGGGCCACAGTAAGACAACTCTCCTGTCAGAAGAAACTCTCCTGTTCCTGTGACAGCTCCACCCTTGACTTTTCAAACTCCTGGCAAGGTCATCTCCCCAGTCCAATCCACCGCTCCAGGACCCGCACAGAGGCAGTGGTAGCTGGAGGGGACAGGACAGGAATGGGGGGACAGGACAGGAATGGGGGGACAGGACAGAACTGCTTCCTTCTGCAGCAGTACAAGGTTATGCAAATGTAGCAAATGCAGGTGCATTCTGCTCCCAGAGTAAGTCAGCAGCACGGAGTTCCTGACACTGCCTCACTATGAAAATGAAAAAAACGTAGAAAACTAACTCAGAAAACAGGGTGAAAGGCAAGGGCAAGGGGAAGCAACAGGCACACACCACACACATCCCGAACTACAGCAGGGACAGTTTAGATAGGCTGTGGAACTCCACACTGAAACTACCCCTGGATACCAGCCCATCTCCACAGCCCTGGCCAGTGCAGTCAATACACCGTATCGCATCCGCAAGATAAACTGATGACAGCTCTCAGTTAAGACCTACACTAATTCACAGGCATGATACACACAGGATTACTTTACGTGCCAGAAGACACTGGTCTGCCAAGTTTGTTAGATCAAAGATGCTTCTTACGATCCAGCGTGATAATTTACAATGGCCAAGCAGGTATTCTGTGGACATCAATTTCCATGACTAGTGGAGAGCTCTGTCCTAAAGGTAATGTTTACATTGGAAGACTGATTCTGTTAACTGTGATTGATAAGCCTCCCCACATCATTAAGTAAGAGATAGCACTACCATGCACTAAAATGTCAGAAGTGCAGTTAAATAATAAACTTGGCGTAATGCAACAATGCTTAAAGATTAATATTTACAGGAAGGAATAGCATTATTTTGGGAGTCTGTGGTTTGCAGCTAATTCACAACTAACTTTAATGTTCTTGGAAACGCTGGTTTAACGTAAGAATACCTAAAATATAAAAAGAAAAAAACTGTGTTTGAATTATCAGCACAGATGAATTTTAAAGTGCTGTGAGAAATACTTTTCCTACAGATCATTTAAAATACATCGACTTAAAATGCAGTTACCTACTACTGCTGGTATTTCATACCTTTTCTTGCAGTCTACTAGGACATCATAGAGCAGTCTCAGAAGAGTATGCTTTTTCTCTGTGCCAAGATTCCAGTCAGAAATCCATTTTCGGACCTAGGTGGAATACAAGTGGAAAAGATCTGTTGGGGAAAAGACTAAAGTAAATCTGAAAAAAGTCTCATTTTCTCTCAGTCAGAAAAGGATTGAAAAAGATCTTGCACAGCTATTTCTTCTTTGATTTAGATTCTGCAGCCAGACCTTGCTCTGGCAATTTATAAGAGGCAGTCTGCATCAGCTCTGACTGCCATTTAGCAAGTTACACAGAGGCCATACGTAACTCGAAGCACCACGTTCATTACCTGATCCAGTTCAGTTGGAATGTACTGGATGGCGCCACACGACGAGGCCACTTTAAGAAGGCTGCAGTACACTGTGTATCTCACAGGAGTGTTCTTATCCATCCCATGGAAGAGATTGCTCAGGCTAAACCACAGACAACGAACAAGAGAGTCAGAGCTTTCCCAAAACATTACTGGAGCGCACGTAACTGTTTCTAGGACACGTAAGCACAAAGCACCTGGTGGCACCTTCGTCTGTGGTGACCTGTAACAGCTTCCTGTTTTGTAACCATTTTCAGCAAAGCAGCTGGGAACTGTGTGTTTTAATTTTGTAATTAAATTTTGTAATTTTTCAGCAAAGAAAGCGTATTAGTAATTCTGTTTTGTGATAGGGAAAAGTGAGGTAAGAGAAGAGTGCTTTCTGCAAGGGAGACTGATCTTGACAAACACCCCACACTTTGATTTGAAGTTACCTTTGTCTCACTTTTCTCTCTGCAATACTTACAGCTGCAATCTAAGAGACGGGCGCTCTCCTTCCCGAAATTTTACTAACTTCTCACACAGGCTTTCAATCAGTGCTTCTTGTTTGTCCGGTTCCAGGATAAGCAGCAAAGACACTACACTGTTCATCACACTCTCAACATCTGCACAAAACAAAACACGCAGCTGTTTAAGCTGCAAGCAGCAACCACTCTGGATATTCATTGGAACGCAGTGGAGATGTGGCTCGTATGGTCTTTCACCAGCACACCTCCACGTACAGCATGAATCACCACGAGGAGCCACAAGCCTGTGCTCTCCATGTTACTTCCTACATAGGGACGAGTGATTCTAATACACTCTGATTCCTGAGCAAGCGACAAGAACTTGGTGCCTCACTCCGATCAAAGTTTCTCACTGTCAGTACTATCAAAGGAATCAGAGAGGCACATCTAACGACAGACAATAAACAGCAGCTTCATTTAGATTCTTCAGACAGACCTTCAAAAGACAAGGAATTCTGCATGCTGCATCTACTTCATTAGGCTCAGAACAGAATTTGGCATTTGATATCACACTTGCCCTGAAAACTCTGTTCACACATATGAGAAGTCAGAGGAACACCATGGTTTTGGTCTTAAAAAAATATAGTGGCTTTCTCCTGCACATTCAGAAAACTGCTCCATGGTTCTGCAGTGAGAACAGTAACACCTAGTGCTCAAGTACAGTACGACATTCCACCAGAGCACACAGGAAACCCAGTCAGCACAGGGAAAGCTCCCACAAGAACAAAGCGCATTCAGAGGCCTCCCCAGCTCCCGTTTTAAGCCTGGTGTTCCATCCCTCCTAAGCAGGACCAGACCAGTTTTGTGGTTTCTTTTCAGTCTAGACAAATACCAATTACGCAAAGGAGAACAAAATTCATTATACATGGAAAATATAATTTATTCCTAAAAAAGGCATCTGAACATCAAACAACAGAGCAATAAGCTTCACCAGTATTTCTTACTCATTTGCCTACAGTGAAAGGCAACATGAAAAATAATCTGAAGTACTCCTCCTTAGGTGAGCCATGCATTCATCCAAACAACACCTATTTTTGCTATTAGCAATCCCCTTTTCACAAGAGAATTCTAAATGGAAGGTGTATATTGGCACAGCAGGATCGTGCAAGGCTACTGCGGCATTATCAGCGTCACTAAAACATATTAGCGCGGTTTCTAGGGATCGACAGCCCAAACTCAGAAAGAGTCACTGACTACTGAAAATCCTAGTGGCTTCAAAGAATAATAATATTTAGGCCTTAAATCTTCTAAATACCAACGTCTAGTCCTAATTTTCTCTTGATCTGCAGCATCGCAGGCATTAACAAAAAGTCTTATTTTTACGATACTTTCTTTTCAGAGAGAAAAATCTATTTTACACACAACTCACCACAAACAGTCTAGCTCCATTTCTGACTGCTTCAAAGGGTGCTGGAGTTTGGAGAAGGGAGGGATAGAGTGCACGCAAATTTTACACAGCAATGATGGAAATAAGCATTTCCAGTAAAGATACGCGTGTTGACGTGCGAGCCGTGCCCCACAGCTCTACCTCTGCCCACTGTTACTGTTTGAAAGCGTTGATGGTGACACGTTCAGCAAAACCTACAGACTTGAAGACACAAACCTTTGTCATCCTCTTTCAGGCACACGTCACAAACTTCAATGATTTGTGCCAAGTCCACATGAAGTCCACCTTCAGCGTTTTCTTCAGAGATTTCTGCTCCTTTGGATTTCAGGTAAGCTCGAAGTTCTGCAGCCTTTAAAAAAAGACAACGCACACAGAACAAAACTCTTGTTTTCTGAACAGCAAAGTAATTACATTTCTTACAGATTTTTGCTCTGCAACCCCTCCTCTGCCTCACCACTCACTCACACTTCCCCTCACTTCTCCTACCAGCCTCTATCCTACAACACTCCCTCTCCTCCACTTCAACACAGAACCCAAATCCCAACCCAGGGTAAGATGCTGCGTGCGCCGGGGCTGTTTGCCAGCAGCTGAACAGACACACGACTGTTGAGCTTCCTGGCACTATGAATGTGTCACAGCTGGTTAGGGGACAGCAGGCTGAAGCAGGTTTTGTGACAAAGATGCTTCCTCCTTATGATTTTTCATTATCTCTTACTGCCTTTGAAAACTTCAGGCAAAACAAAAAAACCATTTAATTGCTTCCTCACCAGGAAACAAAACAAATCCACTTCAGAAGGCAGAACTTTCTGTCTGCACACAAGGATTCAGACCTACACTAAGCAACGGGCCTGTGCGTTAAACTGACAATCCCCAGTTCCGGCCGCAGAACCACAACCCTTCAGAAAGAATCCATGTGGGGCCCTGCAACTCTGACCGGGATGCGGCTGCGACACCAGGTGTCACCTACACCAAGTTCAATGTCAGAGCATTCCGGTGCCGTAAGACACAGCTGAGTGCTCCAGGGCTTTGCACTGAAGGTGTTTCAGACTAACGACTTGAGCACGATTTACTAGACATTATGGCAAGTGGAACCGGACTGAAAGCTAGTGGCTGTGTCTGCATCTCTGGCAGGTTTCCAGCTGTGTAACATGCACCACTCACTCGACACCGGGGACGAGCAGCCCTGCAGTTCAGAGCCCAAACCGAGCAGCAGCTCAGAGCCCAAACCGAGCAGCAGCTCAGAGCCCCGCTTTCCGTGCCGGGAGTGCCCAGGACCCTGCAACGCCGAGACGCCCAGGTGACGCTCGGCCCCTCACCCGAACTAGCTCGCCTCTCCTGAAGAAAAGTGCTGCTGAGGAGAGACGAAACCAAAGCCCTAGGGAGGTGAAGGGCTCTGGAGAGGGAACTGCAAACACGGCCTTTTCTGTCATTCACCGAATCCTGAACGGCCCGTCCCTTCTCTCCAGCGAACAGCCCGCACAGGAGCGACGCGGCGGCCACTCCAGAGCACACGCGGTTCCTT
>NW_010404165.1:0-7359 GCF_000710305.1 Buceros rhinoceros silvestris | reverse complement strand
TTAATACAAGCCCTGGTTTAGTGTGTAGCACAGACTTTTCTAAGGACAGATTCACAGGCGATAAACAATAAAAGACTGCTTTAGAAGGTCAGGGATTGAGCAAAGTTTTTGACATAAATGATGTTTATATAATCTACTTAATTTTAATGAAACCTCAAAAATGTTGTTTTCAAGCAAATAAAGTATATAAGGATGAAATTACCTCATTTGTTATCTGTCCATGAGAGAAAGAACATTGCTAGTGTTTTGGCCATGTGTGGCAGGTAAAACTACAGCATCATTTGCTTTATTCACATGCTTTCTGCCTCATCTAGTGCATAGGATGAACTGTATTAAATGAGTAAATAAAGATTTTTTTTAATAAATGAAACTTCCACATACTGAAAACGTGCCAAATAGCACTGGAAGCTGTGAAATGTGAGGCCATAGTAGAGAGATGGACAGAAGATAAAGAATGGATAACTTAACCAAGTAAACATTCCTATTTTACCCCTTATTTATCCTGAGTTTTGCTAGAAGGTTCCTTATTAACATGAGTCATCTAAATGAGAATACTTGCAGATGACAATTAACTACTTTTTGATTCCTAAACCACTAATTACAGCGAAGTAAAAAATGGAATATATTTCACAAGACACTTCAAGATTTTGGGTTTGGTTTTTTTATTCATTCAGGTTAGGAGTAAAACTTAAACATACCAAATTCCCCTAAGAAATGCTGAAAAGAGGATTGGAGCTGAAGCAAAATATGTGGTTTTCTCCAAAGAATGACTCAAAGTTTTCTATAACAGAAAAATAGCTTTCAGGAACTTTCACTGTTTGCTCCAAAACAATAGCTGAAGCCCAGGGGAGTTGTCATAGCAAACTACTTAGTAAAAGCAGCAATGTAGTATAGAAAATTAAAACATTCTTGGGAAAAATAAAGCTGTGCGAATAATAGATTGATCTTAACAACTATATTAAATAATTTAAAATAAACAAAGAAAAATGAAGGGGGAATGGGAAGTGCCTGTTTGAAAATAAATTTATTTACTCACTTGGGGTCAAGAGAGAGATTGAAAAGCAAATTACTCTATTTTCTTTTCCATTTTCTGATCGGAAAAAAAAATCTCCTACCACGTATTCATGTTGCAAATTAATATGTATCCATATTAATGAAAATCTTATTTTTTTCTTACATGGTGTGATGACTGGAGAGCATGCTTTGATTTATGATAGCGTGTTTTGAAATACATAATAATTGTATAATATAGATATAATACATTGTATCATTAGGATATGTATTTTTAATTATAATGGTTTTCAAATCTGTCCAAATATTGTTTATTTTCCTAATTTCCCTCCATCCTACAAGTTTCATTGAGTTACCCTCATTCGTGTGTGATTTTTTATGTATGCACAGGTTTTATGTGTGGAATTATATTTACCAATAAATATTGAGAATTAAAGTTATTAAGTACTATGCATATTTTCGACTCCAAAACTTCGCAAGTATGTATGTCTTTTAATGAAGTATTATAATATGTGAGTGTATCATTCTGTTTCACCATAACAGACACTTTATTAATATGTTTAATTTATTTAAGTACAAATCATTACTGTCCATGTTTAATAATGCACAATTTAATAATGAAATCGGAGACATGATTAAACAAAAGACCTAAACATTCAGATGTTTTTACATGAAAAATTCGATTCAGTTCAGTAGGACTTTATTTCCAAAGAGCATTGTGTAGTAGTTTTGATGCCTATACTCATTCTTTCTTCTTTCGTTCTGTTCTTCTTCAGCTGTATATTACATAAACTGAATATATGGCTGAGTAATCTAGTGATCTTCTACGATGGAGTGACTGTATCGGTGACCAAAGAAACAGCTATGGATGTGAACTACCCGGGTTTGTTTGACATGGTCCCCCAAAACATTCTTGCTGCTAAGTGAAAGAGATATAGATTTCATGGATGGACCGTTAAATGGATAAGGAATGGAATCGATGGCCATGTCCAAAGTTCAGTGTCTAAGTGGAAAGCATTAACAAGTGGTGTCCCTGAGGGGTCCATATGGTACCATTTAATATCTTCATCAACAACTTAGTAGGATTGAATTCACCCTCAGCAAGTTTGCGGATGACACCAAGCTAAGTGGTGTTAATTTGCTAGATGGAAAGGATGCCATCCAGTGGGAGCTTGAAAGGCTTAATGAGTAGGCCTGTGAAGTTCAACAAGGTCAAGTGCAAGGTCCTGGACCTCGGTTGAGGCAATTCCCAGTATCAGTACAGACTGAAAATAAATGAATTGAGAGTAGCCCTATGAAGAAACACTTGGGGATATTGGTAGATGAAAAATTAGACCTGAGATGGTAATGTGTGCTTGCAGTCCAGAAAGCTAATTGCATCCTGGGCTGCATCAAAAGAAGTGTGACCAGCAGATCAAAGGAGGTGATTCTGCCCATCTGCTCTGCTCTTGAGAACCCTCATGAATTACTGCATCCAGCTCCTGGAACAGGTCCAGAGGAGGGCCACAAGAATGGCAGACGACTGAAACACCTCTCCTCTAGAGAAAGGCTAGGAGAGCTGGGGTTGTCCAGCCTGGAGAAGAGAAGGCTCTGGGGAGACCTTGTTGTGGCCTTTCAAGACATAAGGGATCTCATAAGAACAATGGAAAGAAACTTTTTACCAGGACAAAGGGTAATGGTTTTCAATTGAAAGTGGGTGGGTTCAGATTGGATATAAGCAAGACATTTTTACGATGATGATGGTGAGACACTGGAACAGGTTGCCAGGAGACGTTATGGATGTTCCCTCCCTGGAAGTGTGCAAGGTCAGGATGGAGGGGACTTTGAACACCCTGATCCAGTGAAAAACGTCCCTGGTCATAGCAGGGGTTGGACTAGCTGATACCTGAATGTCCCTTCCAACTCAACCCATTCTATGATTCTGTAGCCTAATAACTATTCCACAGCATTTGGTTAAATATCAGATACTGAAAGCTTGAAATGAAACATCTGTCTCTCTCTCTCTCTGCAGTTGTTATTCTTACTTTTACAGGACTCCACCTTGGGTCTCTCATGTCACTTCAGTTCACTTTTTTCTTCTTTTTGATGCAAAAAAATAGCTCTTTCATTCATCAGATGCTGAAATCCCAAACCATTCTTTACCTTTTTAGGAAAAGATTATTCTTCTTTTCATTCACCCCTGATAGAATTATGAAGCAATATTTGCAGGGAATCTGTATCTTACCCAGTTAGATAGGTTTACATTTTCACCTGTTCTGAAGGTTTAATATTACTTTATATTTTCTATTATAGTTACTCAGAAAGCTGCCCTGTTTACTTTTAATTTACTATTGAATGCATTGAATTCATTAAATTGCTCATCTCATAATCCTGGATGAATTAGGTCGTTTAGCCAACTACAATAAATAAAGCTTGAAGGCATTAAGTACCTCAACCTCTTTTATTTAAGTTTTGTGTTAGTATATTAATACATTAAACTGATGAATATTTCATCTGCGGAAATACATGAGAGAAAGGTCTATGACTCCTCAAAACAGCATCTGTGACCTGCAGTGCTGTTTCTTTTAACAAACTCTGAACTTCACTGATATGAGTAGTGCTGTGTGAGAGGGAGATGCATTAGCCTATCAGTTTTGGGAAAATATCTTAACTACGAACTATAATAATGAACAAGTAAGTTTATTTGAAGTCCGACTTAGGGGAATTTAGATAAAATTTTTGAGATCAATGTTCAGTTCAGATCTAATTTGTAGCTATTTTGGGGCTGGATTACATCAGCTTTGGAGGTCCCTTCCAACCCAAACCGTTCTATGATTCTGAGATTCTATTCAGAAAGGAATTAATGGCGAAACATTTACTGACTTTGTTACACTTAAAATTTTTATGGGCTAGAAGTCATCCTTACCTTTGTATTATAAGTTTTCAGAGTACTCAATAAAAAAGAAATTCCATCAAAACCATGTGTGCCTCAGAGCTATTCATGCACTGGAGCATGTAGAATTTCTGCCTCAGTCATCTGTAAAAACTTCTAGAGCAAGGCTGCTAAATTGAAACAGACAAATCTTTCACATCTGTGAATGAATGAGTCCATTTCAGACTCCAGGGTATTAAAAAAAAATAAAAGAAAAATACCAGTGACAATGGTTACAGGTATGAAGCCAGTCTTTCACAGACAGATCACACTCATAGTTGGATCTTGGGTGTTTCTATTCAGAAAAGTGATATAAAATCTCTGCTGGGAATTTTTGTAACGTTATTGAGGGAGAAAAGGAGGGAAAGATAAAACTGCACAAAAGCAATCTGAAGAAATATATGGTGCACAAGTCTTCAAAAGTTTATTTTTAGCCTCATTCGGATCTGACTATTACTCACAATATTATCTTTTTTTTTGTGCAGGAAATAGATCTCATAGCCCAGAACTGAACAACTTTAAGTAATCAAAAATATGCATTTTCTTTTATTTTTAAATGGTAATTATGAAGAGATCTTTAAAAATAAGATAATGTATTAGTACCTGTATAAGTGGCTGGAAAAAAAAATCTGAATTTAAATCACATTTCTCCCAAACTATGCTGGAATTATGAGTGTAGTTAGTGTATAACTAAAAGGCAGGCAGGTTGTCTGTTTCACTCTATCTAGATGTGTGATTGATGGATTTCTGTTAAAATATTTTTTCTACTCCCCTTCCATGATCTTGGAGTCCTCTTTTCTCCTACATAGTGCAAAACTAATCAGGGAAATGTTGTACCAAGACCTTTTTCTTCTTTTTTTTTTTTTTCCCCTTCCCCTAAGAGCAATTTCTGCCAACCTTTGTGGTAAGAAACACATAGTAATGACTGTGAGATTTAGCTGTTGGGTTTCTTTTAAGACTTGGCCTCAAAAAAATATGAGGTTCAAGAAAGATTTTTTAACAATACATTGCTAGTTACTCTCCTATATAACGAATATTGCTTTAATGCCATAAAAATATATTATTGTCCTTCAGCAAAGGAAAGATAACCATACACAGCTAAATACAAGTAATGTATATGCATGAAAATTATAAAAAATGCATAGTTTATTAGCTGATAAGCATCCCACCAGATAACCATACACAGCTAAATACAAGTAATGTGTATGCATGAAAATTATCAAAAATGCATAGTTTGTTAGCTGATAAGCATCCCACCGTTAACTGGTAATTCCAGGCTGATATGGGATGATACATGGAACTGAATTGAACATGAACAGATATTGTAACTTTGCTAAAGGCAGCTACAAGTATCACTAATACAAAGTGAAACACTTTCTAAGAATATAAAAGCAAGGCAGTACTACTCCCCACCCCCACCTCCACCTCATCTGTACATTTAAAAAGAAAAAAAACCCAAAACCAAACCCAAACCAAAACCCATCAAAAAAAAAAAAAAAAGAAGAAACATCCACCCCCACCTCCACCTCATCTGTTCATTTAAAAAGAAAAAAAATCCAAAACCAAACCCAAACCCAAACCCATCAAAAAAAAAAAGAAGAAACATACGACAGTTGAAAATAAAATACACTACTAAAATAACAACATGGAGACAATAGTTATCCTTCCAGGTTTTCTAAGTTGCCTGTTCGAACCTTCAGGAGCAGCTTTCACTGAACAGAGAGTTGAGTGTTTGCAGAAAAAGAGAAGCTGGAATATAGGCTTATTGGTATGTTATTCTATTACACGTAAGTGTACATACATGTATTTGCATATATCCTAGTCGTTCTCAGGATACAGTTACTGTAGTAAGCTGTTAATCTTGCGTGAGAACTCGTATACTGAATTACAGGATATAGTTCATATATATGTAGTAGATAACAGAGAATATAAGATCTGATGGCAAACATGCTCGGTAAGACTAGCACTGATCAATTCTTGGAACAAGCCATGCTGCTAAGACTGACTTTAGGGAAAAGGAGACTGTAGACTATTAAAGGGGACCTGTTTCATGTGAGAAATCTAAGCCCCACAGAATATGAATGAATGAGTACAGTTGAAAAGTTTCCTTTTAAAAATGAGACATTCAAGAAATTAATTAAAAATTAATCGGTAGGTAATTTGTATACTCAGTGCATTTCTCTACCTGTTAAATACCTCATTTGTGGAAACTGTCTTTAGGTGTGGTCTTCTTGAACTGCTTGGAACTTATCTTCGTGAACAATGCCACACATGGACAGGATTATGTGACATACCAAAAATTCATTCTCTAATTTTCTTTGAGTGTCCATGTTTAATCTACATCTCTTTCCCACAGTGATGTAGCTGAATACACAGAAAAATGCAGAAATACTTAATTATGTAATGTCATTACTGGCATGCACTGATTAGTTTATTATATTACAATCCAAACTTTTAAATTATGTCATGAAATAAATATTGTTCTACTATGTTATTAAACAAATTACTAAAATCTGTCCACTCAATAAATAAATCAGGCAGTATAATTGAACATAAATAGCTCCTGGTACCATCATAATCTGTTTAGATAGCAAAAATGTTCTTTTCATTTCTCTTGCTAAGTAGAGAGCTCTGATGAGACAGGGAAGGGTTCAGTACTTTCTTCCTTTTCTTTAGGAATTCACACCAAATTCCTCACTTATCTGAAAAAGGAAAAAGGAAAAAGGAAAAAGTGAAAAAGGAAACAGTCATAGATATTGGCCTTTAATAAGGAAATGGTTAGTTTAAAATCACTTGTTAGAACAGCTTGGTAAGGCATAAGTTACTTTCAAAAAAATTCAACCCCAATTAATGTATATATGTATTTAGTTTCCCATAAATTTATAAAAAAAAAAAGTTGTTGATGCTTCACAAAAATTTAACACAAAGTTGTCTTGAAGAGCCTGTCTCTTAATTGAAACATTTTGTTAAAATATGCAACTAAAGCACCAGAAACGTGTTGTATTTTTCCACAGAAATAAGTATTACAAGAGAGACAGAAATCACATTTGATTTTTTTATTCCTCTGGAAAAAGATACAAAGGAAGATTGAATGAAGTATTTTGCATGATTTTGAGACTAAAGTGAAGTATAAAGACTTAAAACCTGAACTGTGCATCATTACAATAGTTTCTCAAACTTCCTCAACCAATATATAAAAAAGATTGCTCCCAATTCTGATCATCTCACATATTGTATTGGAAGTTTGGTCATTTACTCACATTCCTCTAAGCTCTGTAAAAAAGAATATGAATCAGAAACAGGCAAAGGAAGTGTGCTGGTTTGAACACGGTGTCAGCCGCGTGGCTGAGTTTCTTTGTTCTTACCTTCCCCCTTTCCCGAGCTGCAGGGAAATTCCCGCGCTTCCGGGTGTCCTGGGTTAGCCAAACCTTCCCTTG
>NW_010404164.1:24408-41729 GCF_000710305.1 Buceros rhinoceros silvestris | reverse complement strand
AAGCAAAGGTGCAAAAGGCGTTCTGGGTAAAATAACCCTGTTTTTTGAAATGAAGTTCTTCATGCCATCGCTCCTCAGAGTCCACAAGCTCCATGCTGGCTCTCCTCGCGCACACAGGCTTGTCAACTTTCACTTAAATTCTAACAGTAGACGTGCAACAGGCTTTTAAAAATATTTGCATGGTCATTACAGGTACCCGTTACTGCTAGAGAAAACAGGAGCCCTGTCTGACTCCGTTATCCCTCCTGTTTGAACCACAAGAATGAAATACTGTCCGTCTCCCCCTTGTGTCAGATGGCTCAGCTCTAGAGCGAAGTGATGGTACCTTCTCTCTGATATGATAAGCTAAACCAGAAAATAGCTTTTTACATTAATCTTGTTTCAGATGCTTAACTCACTTCAGACTGATTCTATGCATGGGGTTGGGGGGAAAGTTAGTTTCTTGGTTCCACCTTGCAGTGCGGACAACAAGAAAGCTCTCCCCCATTCCACTGGGTTGTCACTGGGTGAACTGAACTAGGCTTCTGAGCTGAATGCTGTCCCAGTACAGCTTGTGTTCACGCACACACCAGACTTACGGGGTATTTCCCCAGTTAAGAAAGCAAACAGTATTTCTGGGCTTTGATTTTTGAAAGCATTCTCTTTAAAGATTGAGGTTATGAACTGACACCTCAGTGAGGACAATGAGGATGTCAGTGTGCAGCTGCACTTACAGCATTTTCTGCGGATTGTTACAAATATCTGAGGCTGCTGCGCAACCAAATATTTCATGTTTCATACAGCTCTTCCTCAAGTTATAAACAGTGTTTCCCCTGAAGGTAGCTGGGTGGAGGAAACGTGAGAAACCTGGAAAAGAGTTCTAAACCCTTTTATCCCATATGTTTTACCAGCAGCCTGAAACACATTTCAAGTGCATCTGAACCAGCAGCCGTAGGCCTGAACCCTGAGATAAAGAAACCAGTTTCTTAATGAAGTTCCAGAAATGGACAGCTTTCTGTGCTGTCTTCTTTCTGGAGGATGCACAGACCACTTTCAGAAGCTTGCTGTTCAGAGCCAGAGTGGCCATTTGAGCTATAATACATATATCCTGCTTTTTCCCGTCAGGAGGAAAGGATGAAACACGTGCTATGTTTTAAAGCAAGATACGCTCCATACATAACTCCAGAATGCGGCTGGTAGGAAAAGCACCAGACTGGGTCAGGGCCAAGTGCTAGTGAGCTCTGAAGCAAAATTGCAGTAGTCACAGAATTTTAAAGCAGGAAGGCACAGGAGGGACATGAGACAACCTGTCTGTACGTGGGTTGCTCTCTTCTGTTAACACCCCCTCCCCCCCCGCCCTGCAGTCCTAGGGACCAGGATACTTCGACTGTCTGCTTTCTCCTGTAAAGCCCTGCTCCGCTCGTGCCCAGCACTGCGTCTTCACTGGGAAGTGAAGCCTCACCAGAGAGAGTTACTATAAACTTCAAAAAGAGAAGCGTCCCGTCTCTTTCCATTTAAACAAAGTGCAGCGTATCCACTGCTGCCTGTTAAAGGATTGTTGTGGTTTATTCCCCCTATTCTACACTGCTTTAACATACACCAATAACAGATACAACTCCAAAACCTGCTCTGGGAGCCCAGAGCCGGGCTGTCCTGGGCTGGTGAACTCCTTGAATGTAAAGGCTGCTCTCCCCTGCTGAATGGAGCTTGAAAGTGAGACAGGCTGGCTGGCTGCATTTCCTTCTGCTTCAAATATAAAAATAGGCTGCAGCCAGGCTGAAAAGCGGAGAGAGAAGATGTTAGGAGTTTTTTGCCACTCCTGGACTTGCTGATAGCTTACCAGCCAATGAGAGTTCTGTTCGTCTTCAGAATGTGCAAAACAAGGATCAGGTGTGTTGTGCTAAACATCTGCACGTGCCCAAACAAAAAAAACAGTTGCTCAAACAGTTCTGGTTTCCATCCTCTGACTGAAGTTGGCTGCGATTCATTCTTGGGATTTTTGATTTTTTTTTAGCTTTAGTTCTGTTCATCCTCATTGCTCACCCACCCTCCTGACTTCTGAACTGCAACTGCAAAGCACAAGTACTAGCAAAGTCATGACTAGCCTGCACTTTATTCAGAGGAGATGCTCAGTGGATTTGGGAACTGGTGAACTACCTAACGGCACAGCCAGCGTGCTAAAAGCGTTGTGTGTACCCCTGTGCTTGGAAGCAAGCAACTAGACTGCCTGGCAGAGCTGTGACATGCTCTGGACGCTCGTGCAAGACCCTGTCTTGCTATGCATGTCCTGCTTTGAGAGACAGTCCATGCTAAAAGCGTTGTGTGTACCCCTGTGCTTGGAAGCAAGCAACTAGACTGCCTGGCAGAGCTGTGACATGCTCTGGACGCTCGTGCAAGACCCTGTCATGACATGCATGTCCTGCTTCGAGAGACAGTCCGTCTGATCACAGTTTCAGGTGTCAGAGGCGTTCGGTTGGTGTTGGGCTTCGTTCTGGTCCCCACTCTGCTCTGCTGCTGCTCCGTAGGTAACTTGTCAGGAGCTGCAGTTGACCAGAATATCAAACTGAATTCTGTGGCTTTCTGGTAGAGCTGCTTTCCCCCTTCCCCAGTTCCTGGCATCAGTGACAGTATGATCCCGTGTATTGCTCAAGGGTCAGTCAGCTGTGGGACTGCAGGGATGACTGCAGGCATCTGCCACAACGGCGGTGACAGGCTGTGCAGCTCAAAGCACCCTGGTGACTCCAAATGTGGGAAGAGGTTTTTTGGATGACTCGGAAGAATTATCTTTGTGATTACTGCGTACAGAAGCTGGACTGGCTCTGAGCCTACTTAGCTGTTAGTAAACTTTGAACCTCTGTTTCTTCTGTATGTTTTTCTCCTATACTTTTTCCTCCCTCGCCTACCTTGACCTTTCTCTTTTCTGTCCTTTTCTTACCCTTCTCTGGAGCTGATGGAGCAGAAATCAACTCTGCCTCATTACACAGTGACCTAGAAAGCCAACAGCCTTTTGCATCAGCAAATCAGTACCACCTGCACATCTGCCTAAATTAGATTAATGAATTTATTAAAGCTTTGAGGAAGGGATTGTTTTGCTTTTGTTATTGCATCCTTTATTTTTCATTGTAGGTCAGTGCGAATATATTATTCTTTTTTTCATAAAGAAAAAAAGTTAAGTCAAAACACACTGATGTATGCTTATGTTGCCCACTCCGGCTAACTGAATGCAGCTGAAATGTTGAACTGGGACTGCAGATCTCAGGACAAGAGGATGCATGTGGAGGAAGAAAGACACATCTGATCTGAGGAGACAAGCAAAGAGTCTTGCTTGGTTTAACTTGGTACCTGACATTCAAATTCACCACAACAGGCACCAAATAGAGTGGGAGCAATCGATCTCCAGGGCTAAATCTCTCATTCCCAGCTGCTGGACCCATTTCTGTGATCCAGAGCAGTCCTCTTCCTGTTGTCCATGAAGTTAGGGTTAGAATTTTGTAGCTAGTTATACAAATCTGTTACATAAAAGAAGGAAGTAATCATACCTGAATATTCAGCTCTCTCCTGGAAACATAGGCCATGGCAGCGCTTACAGAACAGAAGCATCACCACTGTGTACCTGCTTCTCATGCTTACCCTAATTTACACTGTGTGTCCACTGTCAGTTTGGTCTGTTGTCGCTGTGCCTGTTGTAATACAGAACTGAGTCCCGAAGGCCCAGAATTCCTGCTCATCCTCATCACTGTCACAGAGGTCAGAGCCACAGCCTAGAGCCTCTCCTGAATATTGACCAGAGACAGTAAGAGGACGTTATGTGAAGAAGGAAGAGATTTGGTGGGGAGGGAAAGGCCTGTGTTGATGAAAAGAACATTAGAACCAAGCTACTTTATCAAAGAATTGGGTAAATAATACTCAAAGATGTTTATATTCCAAATGTACTACAAACACTTGTTCCTTTTTAAAGAGATAAATTAATATCCGCTGTGGTGCTTAATAATCATAGCTCAAGTACCTAAGTTGCAAACTAATTTGTAAAACTTACTTATCATTAAAAGCCTTGCCTTTCCTGTGCAGTAAGTAGCCATTGCTAAGCTGCTGATTAGGCAGGCTGATCTGGGGAGAGGAACACTGCTGGTCAGTTAGAGATTTCCTTAAAAAAACAGTAAGCTCACGAGCCTAAGTGAAACTAGCCTAACTCGTCTTCAGTAACTTCCATCATACTTCTGAGGGGGTGGAGCTGTCCGTCTGTGACCAGTGATGCTCTCGCATATAAGTTTTGAGGGACTTGAGAAACACAGGCCAAAGAAAATAAAAAAATCACTATTGCAGCTCCACTTGGGCGGGTGTTGTTTGGTGGGTGTGTCTGCGCACAGGGCTGGTCCTCAGCGGGGAGTGGTAGCTGCGCTGGGCCGGGTACCAGACGGAGTTGAACCGTTCATTAGCTTACCAGCAAGGCTCGGCAGTGACTCCTGTGTGCTAACCCAGCTCAGCCGCCTCCCCGACGCGTGCCTGCTCGATCTGCATACTGCTGTGTTGCACCATAACAGCCAACCTTCAGGATATAGTTTCTAAACTAATTTACCGGGGTAAAACAATAAAGGATTTCTTCCTGCCCTGCCCTGTGCCACAGCTGCCTGTTACAACCTTGTGCCAATACACCCGTTTCCCGGAGCCATGCATGAAAAAAGGCAAGCTAAAAATTCCTTAGGTGGGGCTGGGGGTGCTATTTGAGGATGATTGGCAACCAGGGTGTGGTTAGTGATTCTCCTTCCCTCCACTCCCCTTACAAACGTACGTGGAGAACTGATGAAGCAGAGAACAGTCTTGGATCTGGTTTGTGCTGGTTTTGCTACTCAGCGTGGCTGGCCGTGAGCACAGCAGAATTCTCCCAGCAGATCTGCTTCAAGATGAAGCAAGCTAAGTAACAGTTTCCCAGTTGTGGGGAGGAAGGGAACTGAGCTTTCTAAGGTCTTCTGGGCAATTCAAGGAGGTCCTAGCACAGAGGCTAATATCCCAGATGCTTCAAACAGGAGGTAACAGGTTCATAATCAGAAGGGTTCTGCTGGGTGTTTACAGCAGGTAGGGAGCAAACCACTGCCAAAGGTGATGAGCCAAGAGCTGCCACAACAGCTTCAACAGTAAAGTCATAACTTTGCCGTAAACCACCGCTTTGGTTCCACTGAAAACTCCGTTCTGCACAAGTCCCAGCGAGGAGAAATGAAGCCATGCCGCATGTGCGCTCCAAGCAGTAGTAGTGAGGCTCACTTGCAGCAATCGTGTGACTCAGAGCTGTCATTTTGAAAGGGCAAGAGTACAGTGTAGTCATCCTAACAATCCCACTTGGCCCCTAGACAGAAGGCTCTGGAGTGGCGGTACGGACCAGCTGGGCAGGCTCCGCTGAGCTGCTGCACACCAAGTACAAACTAAAGCCACCAAATGCGGTTTACCCTCTCCGTCTAACAACATCCAAGGCAAAACCTCAAATACTCAGATGTTCCAGTTCTACCAGAAATGGGAACCCAGAAGTGAAAATGAAATGCTGTGGATGACTGACTTCCCCGTACGATCACTGGGATCGTTCATGCTTCCCTTACCAAATCCCACAGCAGTAATGTTAGTATTTTACACTCCGTGTCATCCGACTGCCCAGGTGGTGGTCATGTTGATAGCATTTCTTAAGATTTCTTAAGGTTTTTCCCTCTTGTTTTCCAGACTGTTCTCCAGGGGATCATTTTGTTACCCCTCCGTGGCATAGGCATCGCATTCATTTTACTGCTTGCATGGCTGTTTGCATCTATTGCAACTTTCCGTCACCCCGGAAAAGGATCTGTGCCACTTAAAGGATGGAGAAGGTAAAAAGTGACCAATATTTGTGAAAACTGTGTGCCTTTTTTGTTACTTTTTTTTTTTTTTCAGGGAAACAACTTTTTGGTAAGTGTATTTTACAACAACAATGGAGTTTTTTAAATTGATTTTCAATTGTGTTGAGACTAAAACAAATCTGTGTAAAAATCTTTTATGGACTCTTTGTAAGCCAGGACTTATTTTAGTAACAGTACTGATAGGAATATACAAGGAAAGAAACTCATTAAGAAAAGCATTCAGTAACGTCACACAGGCTGGATTTCTTTGTCATTCCTGCCATGCTGTCATTTATGACAAAATCAGCTCTGACAGCTCCTCTCTCAGCTAGGTTGCCCTCAAAGGAGTATTTTACAGTTGCCTCTGTGGGTTCTGGGTTCCAGCTGGTCAGCTTCTGACCTCAGGGTAAGGAAGTTACTTCCCTTCTAGCTGCTGCATTGCGGCCGCCCACAGGAGGTGGAGACATGGGAAGTGAAATCTAACAAGGCTGAGAGGTTACAGAGGGTCCCTTGAAGGCAACATGTCACCTACTGAGGGAACGCATTCCAGAAGTGGAAGAGTGTCATTTAATCTTGTTTAAAAGTGATAGTAAAAGAACAGTGCCAGAGTTCCCCAAATTCTTACAAAAATTACACTTTTCTGGTAATTACCCACCCTCCCCTCACAGCAGCGTTATGCCACAACGCTATATAACATACGTGCCTGGCCCCAGCGCTGGTGAGAGCTAGGGAATCTCTTATGGGCTCTTCTTTTGAAGGACAAAAGACATGCTGATTCTAAGATGGATGGTATTTTTGTGTTTCTGTTTACAAGGAGGATGATCCAGACAACCCTCTCATGCCTCACTCGTACCTTGTTCTTCGTAATGGGTTTCCAAGTGAAAGTAAAAGGGAAAAGAGCAAGTCTGCGGGAAGCCCCAATCTTTGTTGCAGCTCCTCATTCAAGCTTTTTTGATGCCATTATTTCCGCCCTAACTGGAATGCCATCGATAGTGTCTAGAGCTGAGAACCTGTCAACTCCGGTATTTGGCAGTAAGTATTTATGGAAAAATAAAATGTTAGGAGTCAGCAATTTGACATGAGGCCAAAAATATCCTCCCCAGAAGTGATTTAAGGACAGACATTTTTAAAAACTTAGATTCCAAAGACACTGACTGATTATTTCCAGTGAAATTCCTGTGACGAGTTCAGATATGAAATATAATACCACTTTAAATGTGCTTTATACTGAAAATGTGTTTTGCAACTGCTTGGGCTTCTCTTACAGTTCTCCCAGTGGGTAGCTGTTAAGAAATCTGTTTGAATACTGTAATTTCACAGTGTGGCCCACAAATGTAGAACACGGATTAGCGAAGGTCATTTCAAAACAGACCCAAACCACAGCAGTCTGGAAAATACCCTATTTGTAAGTTTAAACTTGCAGGCACTGTTACGGATTTTTTTTAATGGGAGTCAAACCAGGAAAGAATAAAAAAGAAGTTACTCAAAAAGGAAATGCAGGGAACGGAAAAGATTAGATGACTCATGCTTCTATTATTCTCTCCTCCTTTTGGCACTAAAAGAATCCCTGTTTGCATTATTACTAGAATCAGCTGTAGACTTTCTGCTGGCAGTACAGTAACCCAGGAGGTAACACAGAAAAGTGTCTTTGTGGAAACTGTGAAAACGCTCAGTGAAAAATAACAGCACTGTTAGTAGAATGTGTTTGGCGTGTTTACACCTCCTGCAAAGCCCCTCAGCTGGCAGCGTAGGTACATCTTCCATGTCTTACTCCCTGTTTTACAGAATGAGGATCACAACAACACCCTTATCTATTCAGTCTGAGAGCTGTGTTGCAGATTCTGTCTCCTAGTATGAGAATAACAAGGTTCAAGGTAGCCTTGAACCCCTTAGTGTTTTCTAAGCAGTAGTATAAGACAAATAAAAAGTTTTATCTCCTTCACAGCGATCTTAAGTTCCCTTCAGCCTGTATCAGTTTCTCGTCAAGACCCCGATTCACGGAAGAATACGGTCACCGAGATAACTAAGCGGGCGTTATCAGGAGGCCAGTGGCCACAGGTAAGAAATAAGAGTGCTACTGTTCTGTCCTGTGTTCATAATCCATACTCACCGTGCACCGTAATGCCACGAGTGCCCAGCTGAATGGGACTCTGTTGGTGCACGAAGATGAAGTCAGCTCTCAGGCGCAGGACTGGTTTGGGAAAGGAGGAACAGTGGGTGGTGCCCAGAAAAAGTCCTGTCATGACAAATGAAAATTTGTCAGTTGAAATCCAGCCAGTACCAACTGCTGTTCCAAGTGCCCTTGACTTTCTCTTTTCCCTGTTTGTCTTAGCACAGTGTCTTCAGAGAACTGGTAAGCGTGAATCAGCTAGCTCGTAGGTGAGCTGTGGTGCAGAGCTGTGCTCACAACAGTTCAGAGATGAGCAGCTGATGAGATGGGTAACTCAGGCTGACCAGCCTCCAGCATGAATGGTGCTTAAGCTTAAAACATCACTTTCACATGTGGACCATAGCAGAGGGGAAGCCCAGTTCACTCTTCAGGTTAACAACGCGCTAAACCCAGACTTTGTCAGTGATGGAAGACCTTTCTCCAAAGATACCCTCTGAACCCTCTGCTCTGAATTGGTTCTTAACTGCTTTTCTCAGGGTTAATTTACTTAAAAACTCAGTGAAGTGACTGGTTCAGTAGCTAACGTCACAAGAGCTCCTTAGTCATAGCCGGATACCTCCTCCAGGGCTGAGAAAAGGTTCTTTTCCTTCTCTTTTGTTCCAGTGACTGGCTCTTGAGGAAAATGTGAGAGAGAGAAGTGAAAATAGAGATTTCAGTAGCAGATATCTATGACAGCCAGACCTGAATACACTGCCCTATGTTCCGAATAGTCCCTAGAAACAGAGAACATTCAGGCAGGGAAAAAAAACACTTGCCACTTTGTTTGAAATGGCATTATTTAGGCAATTCATTCATCATTTTTACTTAGCAAGCACCTTACAAAAATATTTTTAGTTAGTGTTTAGGCCTCTTTAAATCATATATGCATTTTTGATAGGTGCCATAAATACTTTTAGAGCCTCCAGTGCATTTTTCAACTTGTCAGTTATATGGTGGATTTAAATACGCACATGTCAAAGCTAGGAAGGCTTTTTGGTTTGGTTTTTTTTGGGGGGTAATACTGTGCTTACAAACTACACTGATGCTTGTGATTTGCTGAACTGTGTGGATAAAGTGATTCCAGCAAAGCTCTGGCAGACCAAATCTCTGCAGAAAACAGCATGGGGAGGAAAGGGGAATTGGCTGTACACCAGTACTGCTCTTGGGATAAAAACTAGACCTGTATTATGGCATAAATACTCTGTGAGTCACAGAATCTGGAAATCACCAAGACCGAGTCAGCTGTGCAACAGGGGGTGTCACGGGGCGATTCCTACTTCTGTGCCCTGACCACACCACTCCTTTTTGGTTTGTTTTGAGAAACTTGATCACAAGATGATGTCTGTCATATCTTTGGAGTGCCTGGGCTGCATTCTTTTAGCACAATAGATAAGAAGAAGTAGCTGATTCCCCAGTCCCTCCTCCTCAAACCAAGACACAACAGTCTGGGCAGCTTATTAATAGCATGAGGTTCTGATTAGTGCTTTTCCCAACCCTGTACCAAAACAAAGGGGAAGTGGGGAATAATTACTTACTCTTGGTCAGTTACTCATACATTTTCTGGGGCTTAGGACATATGCTAAGCAGAAGCATATCCATTTTTGTGCCCATAGCCCTAGCGAACAATTTCTGATTACAGAATGTGTAGTCGAGGACTAACTAGATCGGTATGTGCTGCTGTCTGTCACACCTCAGAACAGCCTGTGTCTCTTGGGTGTGGCCTGAGGATGCCTCTGTCATCTGACCTTGACTTGTTCATTAAATGGGAGCACCCCCTGAACACTCTTCTGATCCAGACCAGTTCTTGTGCTGAGGGTTTTTTGGAATGCTGCTTATGACCCTGCAGCAAAGCTCCCTTGTCTTCCATAGGGGGCTGGATTCAGTGCGGCACGCTGCAGCTCACTGGGCATCTAATCCAGGATCTTTCAGACACTAATTCAGAAACCTTCTGGGTCCTTGGTGTGCCCGAGTCATTCAGATGCAGAGCCTCCCTAGGGGTGTGTAATGCCTTCAGAAGCACCTTCACAGATGCACATGCTCCCTCTGCCTTCTGCTGCTGCCCCTCAAGCTGTCGTCTCCTCACCACGGCTGGCACCTCACTCATGCAGATAGCATCTGCGCCTGTGAATGCTCTTCTGCACTCCACGTCAGCCCAGACCCTGGGTGTTTCTACACCCAGCAGTTCCGTAAGGAGCTGCAGGCAGAGGAACAATGCTCATATCGTTACCAACACTAAAGATTTCCAGTGACATGCCTGAAGCCTTTTATATCGTATTTCTGAGTGGACAAAGGCCTTTCCCCAGAACTCCTCTCTACGAAGCATTAGTTTCCAAATTAAGATGGATCAGGTTAATGTTACTGTGAGCACCCTTCAGCTTTTCCGTTCATTTCCTTTTGAAACAGTAGTGATACTCTTGTGGTGCAGTGTCACATGTCACAAAGCTTGCGTAAAAAGTCAGCCTGTAACTGATGTTGAAGTGTAACCTTTTTATGAAACGTGTGTGTCTATATGTATTTCTCTCTCTTTAAATCCAAGATATTGATTTTCCCAGAAGGCACCTGCACAAACCGATCTTGCCTGATCACATTTAAACAAGGTGAGAGATTTTGTTGCATTGTTAATGGAAAATAATATTAATTTAGTGGTTCTAGTAAGGCCTGTACTTCTGCAGGTACATCATCCACAACAGCACTGGTGTAATCTCTGGCGTCATTAACGTTTCGGTAGCACTACACCCACTCTTCAATACTAGGCAGTTTTCTTTTCTGATTTTTGGTATTTTGTACAATACAAAATACCTACGGTCTAGACTGTTAGTTGGTTGGAGTTTTTTTCTGGGCCCAGCTTTTTCTAATTTATTTACCCAGAAACTTGACTGTGATTATAATGAGATGAACTACCAAAGCACACGCTACTTACGGTGTTCTTTTATTTCAGCTGACAGTTATGCCATCTCAGATTCCTGTAAATTTTGCCACGCAAGACTTAGAAACCAAGTTATGAAATCTCGTTGCATAGTGCTTAGCAAGGCAGGCCAGCAGATTATTTTTAGCACAGCAAGGTACTTACAGCACCACGGATCATTACGTGGTTGTGCTGCGCTTCAGTTAAAGCCAGGTTGCTCTCCTTCCCTGTTGTCTTGGGTAGCAAAGTTACAAAACCAGTGCTACATGCTCAGATCCATATCACTTATGAGAAGGGTTCAGGAAATGCTCAACAGCCTTGTGAGCATCTAATCCTTTGAAATTAATGCCAGCCAATAGCAGAACATGAGTTCGAACAGTCTGGCAATCTCACACAGCTTTCTCCTTCAAATGAAGGCCATGATGTCTCCTGACATTGTGCTGGTTGTGCTGCTGATTTAAATGAAAGAAAAAACAAACCACAACAAAAAACTCACCACAATAAGAACACTTCCCATTCTTCTCACCTTTTTAAAAATTTCTCCTTCCAGATACCATGTCTTACCCGAACCACTTAAAACTCCCAGCTGCTGTATTCAGCTTAGTCTTAAGAATCAGTTCTAATTTGTGGTTGCAGGTGCCTTTGTTCCACGAGTCCCTGTACAACCCGTGTTGCTCCGATACCCCAACAAGCTGGTAAGCAGAACACTCTTCTATCACTAACTGGTAATATGGAAGTCCTGACGTTAACGGTACCTACGGTAAATATTTTGTGTTGTCACTGGAGAACCTATTGTCCTGACTGTAGCATAGGAGAGCTCCTGGAAGCAGCCAGGCTTCCCTTGGGGTCACCATGCTGTAGTTGCTATTCTGATTGTGAAAAACTTGCCGAGTTCTTAGCTGTAGTTGAAGTAAGGAGGGGGGGGGAGAGGGGGATGGGACATGGGAAAGCATTGCAGTGGAAGTTAGAAACCTCCTGCAAAACCACAGAGCCTGTACTTTACAGTCTAACATGCACACAACTTCCCCACGAGTCACCTTTTGGCTTTTTTTCTGTTTGGTTTTTTTTTTTGTTAATGCTCAAAATACTCTTACTGCCAAGGGGCTTGTAAAGTCTCTGTCCAAAAGCAGAGCTGAGCCATGCAGTACCCCTAACGCCCCCTCCGGAGGGCAGCTCTGCAGATGCTCCTTTCCATGCAACTTTCCCTTTTCCGGGAGTAAATGTTTATACACTTCTGCAAGGACGGGGGTGCAGACCCATGGCTCTGCTTCACTGACAGGTGTCACCCTGCGACACGAGTCTAGCAACTTGTTAATGGTTTTTAGTTATCCAGTCATCCAAATCCAGAAACGACCACACTTTTCATTCGTAATGGTTTTTAAGATGGAAAGAAGTGATTGTCACTGCTGTTGTTATTTACGAAGATTCCTTTGTTAAATCCTTTTACAGATCAATTTCAAAACTAAAGTGAACCGCTACAGCGGATTGGTATCGCATTTCACTCACAGGATTTAAGGATCTGTGGGATACACTCTAAAAATACATATATAAGTAGCAATAAATACAGACTAAGGGAAAAAGAAGGCAAAGCAAAAAAAGCAGAGCAAAACCATGATAGATTACCTGTGCAGAAATGTCCTTAGAAACTACATCTGTTGATGAGGGTGCCTTTCTAAAGGGACTGGCAGACTCCTCCAGATTATTTTTCCCTACTGCTGTTGTTTGGATCAGAATTAATGATTTAAAATATCTAAGTAGGTACACAAATCTTATTCCCAAGTGTTGATATTAACAAAATCTGCCATGTTGATTTCCACATTTTTAAGGCAAGGAATCCTAATCCCCTTGACACCTTTATTTTAGTTTTACTTCAGGACTATAAAACCATCATCTGTTTTCACTAAACTTGTGCCTGTTTTATAGTAACTTATCTGCTCTCTAACTTCTATCTGGTTTTGTCATACATTCCTGTGTTTGGTTTTTTTTCTGTAGGATACCGTGACCTGGACATGGCAGGGCTATTCTTTGTAAGTGTCTTAATCCTACAGAAAATTACACAGAGATTTTTCTTCCCGTTGTTAAACAGTCTGCCAAACAGATTCAGCTAAGCAAAGACACGTGTTCTTCTAGAGCTGTTTTTTATGAAGGGGAAGTACCTGCAGATAACGCTGTCATGCAGTAGATTTCACAGCCAACTGGCTAGAGAAAGCGTTTGCAAATGGGGGAGCATCATTTCCAGCTCTGCCATCGTTTAGTTTAATTTTCTCCTATGTTTTGCACATTACACTAGAGCAACAGAAAGATTGGGAATTCTTTTGCTTTGGGAAACAATTATAGTAATCAAAACCCATAGATGTTTGCGGTTTCTTACATGGTATACAAACAATAGAAAACCAAATGTTATTTTCTCCCCCCTGTTTATTCACTCCTCCATCTCATTTGAAGCCATGTGAGAGAAAATTTAAAAAATGGGAAGAAGTAGTATTAATTTTCCCCATCCTTCCCCACTGAAACACCTAGGATTTTTATTTTTACTTGACTAAACAAAAGCAATTCTTTAGTGTGAAGAGGCTATATATATAATATCTGACATTGAAATAATGAAAAATATTTCAATAAACCAGTTAGGCAATGGAACTGTGTTTATTCTCAACACACAGGTGGCCTTCTAATATGCTAGAATATTTTATTAAAGTATTAAAAACCCTTTACAACTGCATTGAAAATATGTCTGGAAAATGCTTTTCACCTTATAAACATTCATTAAAATATGGATTTGCAGAATGTGGAATATGCAGTGTATCTACATGCAGCAGTTCTGATTTACCAAGTGACTCAAATTTTTAAGGCAATGAATTTTGAAACATGTCTGAACTACTGGAGCAGGTCATAAACACCTTTTAAACTATCGTTAGTTAATGCTAGCACCTACACACTTGTACACTGGGCGTTCTGAAAGCTGACCGCGATGAAAAATGTCCATCTCAGTTTGCCAAGAGTTTTTTGCTGTTAGTATTACTGCTGTGAGTTACCAGCAAACAGTGTGGGGAACACTGCGTACTCCAGGTGTCCCCTGTGAAGGAGCTATGTGGAAGATTGCAAAGGAGCTTTGTCTTCAGCTGTGAGAGCTGGAGCAGGAAGAGGTGGAGAGAGAAGTGAAATTAGAAGTGTTCCTGTGGAAGGGAGGGGGTGCACATTCCCTAAAGACTGAGAAATGCTCTAAGCCTGGCAGCTGGATGATGGGGCTCAGATCAAAACCTGTGAGAAGACAAAAGGAACAGCTTGGCCGAGTCATGGGAAGAGAAGGGATGGATGGGGTAGAATCTAGAGATTCTTTGCAAATATAAGTGGAACTGGGAGAAGAACCTCCACCACGCAAACCTGCAGATCACAAAACGTGGAACTGTCACACTCTGTAAAAGTTCTTGCATATTGCAGCCAGGATGGATAATACCAGTCTCCTCCTGACCCAGTTTCTGCTTTCACTTACTACCTCCTTCTGACTCTTGTGCCTTACTGGGAGGAATACCTAATGTTATGTGTTAGAAAATCAAGTGTTAATAGTGAAATCCTGCAAAAAGTAGAAAGAACCCCTTAGCTGTTCTCCTGTCTTCTCCTTTCCTTTTGTCCAAAACCACAGAAGAAAGAGTTCTTGAAGGTTTGCTATTGTAATTTACCTGATTTTAAGTAAAGACCAAATGTGCATCTCTGCTGAAGCATCACAGTGAAAAGAACAGATCAGAAGTGGAAATGACTATGCTTATCCTCTTCCACAGTTTCTTCCTCTCCCCACCTGTTGATACTAAAATTGGTGACTTTTTCTAAAAGCACTGAACATACTGACACTACTGTAATGTGCAGACTGGCTAGCAAACACTAACAAGTCCCTGCTTCAGTTCTGCAGAAGGAAGTTACTAGTCCCATTTTGCAGATGAGATAATAGAAGATAAAGTAAAGCTACTTCTCAGAATCAAAGGTCTTAAAGCTTTAAAATCCAGTATGCGTTGACGTCTTTGAAGTAACATGTACACGTTTTGCTGGCCGAGGAACTGTATCGCATTGCTAATATGCATGACAAGAGAGATGGTGCCTGCTCAGCACGTAAGCAGCAGCTATATGCAGAAGCCCTGTAGAAAAATGCCAAAAGCAACATTTCAGGAAACTTCACTACAAGGTGCTTCCAAACCTTGCCCAGTATCGGGTGTGGTTTTGTCAATGCTTTAAATTTAAAGTTTCATCTACTGAAGTGCAAATACTTTGTTTTTAAAGAAGTAAACTGTATTTTTCTTCCTTCTCTTTGCCTGCAGAAAAGAGCTGTGTGTAATGACGCTGTGTCAGCTCTTCACAAGAGTGGAAGTGGAGGTAAGAACTAGAAATGTTTTTGCACTAAGATTCAGCAACCAGGGAATTTATGCTTTAATATAAATGCATTGATCAATTATCAGTCGCTGTTAGTGAACAATAAACAAATATCTCAGGAACAAGAACAGAATCAGCGTGAGTAATATATTTAGATTCCTTGTCCATATCTATATATCACTTAATCTGATGAGGTCCTAAAAGGAAGTTGTCAGAAATGCCTTTATTTTCAAGGCATTATAAAATCATTGCCAATTATCACCATATGCGTTTTACAGATGTCAAAACTAATAATTGTAATACGTTCTGTTAAAGGCAACAACTTCTTTTTCTCACCTCATTTCCCTGCTCCCTTCAAAGCATCCTTGTCTTCCTCACCAGCTTCCCAGACTGAACCCTAAAGGGTTTCTACAACTAAGAGCTTAAGGACTCCAATACTTGTACTGAGCCTTGTGTAATGCACCAGTTCCCTTGATCACTAAAAACAGCTGCACAGCACAAAGACAGGTGAATGACAACTGAAACAACAGACCCACTTTGTAATATCCGTAGGAACGTTCTGACTGCTCCCTATCGGGAGTCAACGCTCAAAACACAGCAGTGAGGAGCCAGAGAACTGTGGTGCCATCAGTCTGTCGTTGTGCTTCACCCTCCGCACCAGACCGCCGGGGATTCAGTGCGGCCTAAGTTGGTTTAGTAATCTTTAGCACTTTTTTAGCAAAATGCTACTTCAGCTTCTTACATACTAACACTGGATAAATCCTCAGCAGTAGCTGTGTTGCCATTTAGATATCTGGGATGTTTTGTAGGTTTGGAAGGAGAAGGGCTTGTTTTGTTACTTTCTACTTGGAGTTGTAAAATTTTACAGTATTTGTATGTGGTTAGTGCTCTACTTACAGTTCAGAACTAAGATTCCTTAACGTTTTTATCACAGAGGAAACTTTTCAGTCACATGCTGATGGATACAACTAACAGGTACAAGGTGGGACTGCAGTGTGTATCTAAAAACATTAAAAATCTCCATACACTCTTCCAGTATAATACATCACTTACAAAGGTTCTTTGTAAGGAGTGTGGAGTATTTCAGACTCATCCTTACCGAAGCAGTACGTAATTTTCTAACTAAGTATGCATTCATTACGCTTCTTTGGGGAGGCTAACTTTTCGTCTTAAAGCAGCTTCCTCCAGTCTTTAAGAGGTAGTTCTGGACTAAATCTCCTTTGTATGGCTGGAGCAGAAGAGCCGGAGTGGTTTGTGAGGTGGTGGAGACCTCCAGTGTCCAGTTCCTTCATTGCAGGGCTTTTTTTTTAACTCACTCTCCTCCCATTCCAAACAGTAACAACAAATTGTTCGTGTTGCTAATGAAGTGGTGACTATTGAACTGATTGGACAACTCATCTCTTTCAGTTTCTGCCTGTCCACGTGCCTACAGAGGAAGAAAAGAATGATCCCATCCTATTTGCCAACAGAGTCCGACAAACCATGGCAACGTATGTAATCAGTCATGAACAGAGTATCTTTGAACTCTGCATTTACGTCCACCAATTCTGTATATATCCCAGCCATAAAGTATCATTTAGTCAAGTCACAGATAGGGAATTGCTCTAGATTTTCACTAACAGGTGTCAGATTCCTACACTAAAACACCCCGATTGTTTTTATACAGCACGTAAAGAAAGTCGCCTTACACTGGAACGTAGTAAATTCAATTCATGGAAAGCTGCAATAAATTGCTCCCTTATTTGCTTGGCAAGAACAAGTGGGTGGTTTGTTCTCCAGGGTTACTGGGCTGCATTTGCAAGACTGTAAACCTTAAAACATCGTGGCGCTGCCATAATGTAGTTTCACAGTTTCACCAGATGGTATGTATTGCTTTATCCTACTTGCAGCACTGCAAGAATGATTTATCCTTGGGTTTGTATATTCACATTAAAGCCAAACTGAGTCAGAAAAGGGAAACAGTCAACTAAAAGCAATTTTAATATATGAGATTGATTTTTTTCTTTTTCCTTAATTTTGTTTCAGTGCTTTGAATGTGCCAGTCACTGATCACACTTTTGAAGACTGCAGACTG
>NW_010404164.1:23584-24295 GCF_000710305.1 Buceros rhinoceros silvestris | reverse complement strand
CAGCAGGACAGCTGACTTTACCCATGGAGGCTGGGCTGGTGGAGTTCACCAAAATTAGCAAGAAACTCAAGTTAGTAAGAGAGGTTTAGCTGTTGGTAGCATAATCCGTGCAGTGCTGCAGGTGTTCCTGGCCGGCTACAAAAGGATAAATTACCTGACAGCTGTCTCGGCCCTGTGTCGTGCAGTGTGTGTACATACAAAACATACATAAGTGATATGGGAATTCGAGATGAGGAAAACCCCGCTAAGAACTAATCCCAAGTAATTTTTGTGGGCAGTGTTCCAAGAGGAAAAATGCATTTTTCTCATCTGATCTGGATTTATCTCACCAAAAGGTGAGGAAGGTAGAGCAGTACCTATTTTAGGCACTCTATGGTAATTTCAGTGCCAAATTTAAATTGCTTTTGTGGAGATGCACAGGCACTGTGTGGTAGGAAGTAACAAACCTTCTTTCCAGCCTAAGACTTCAGCCGGTGGCTGAACCAACTATTCTTGGTTGTACTGTGCAGCCATGTTTCACTAGTGGTGTCGACCTCTAGCTGGATACATTGGAATGTGAGGACTGAACCACTCAGTCATGCAGTAACTCCATCAGATACGCTGGCGTGGCTGTGGTCAGCGCTGAAGTACGTGCACAGTGACTCCTGACGTATTGCCTACGCGCTGTATCTGTATTCAACTGCCTGGAACAATTGTCAGTTGTTCGATGGC
>NW_010404164.1:0-23479 GCF_000710305.1 Buceros rhinoceros silvestris | reverse complement strand
GCTGAGAGATCAGATACCTCTCAGCTGTAGCATCACTGGTGTTTGGGTAGAGTTAGCTAATAGAGCTGGGGTCTGTTCCCTTCTGTTAAGGAAATATTCGCCCTAGAGCATGATGCAGCAAAATGCTGCTGCTCCTGCACTCACGGTAAGGAAGAGCTCTCTGCTAGACTAGCCCGGTGACTGGGCAGATGCTTCTGCGTTTGGGAAGTGACTCTAAGGAAGTCTGACACACCCAAGCATAGACCTGCCTGCTTTTACTGTTAATAACGGGGGGGTGAGGGGGGGAGGAGCAGTCCTTAATTGCTGAGTTAATATAAAATATCAGGTTGGAAGTACAGCAGTGCTCTGTTTGGGTGGTTTTCGTCTTTGAACACTTCACTAACTCCTACTGACATCCCATCAGTCCAAGATCTGCCGCATAGAAATTCCTCCTCTCCCTCATGTTTGTATAGCCTGAAATGGAATCACGTCCGAGAGCAGCTGGACACCTTTGCTGCTATTGCAAGTGCTTCCAAAGGGGGAAGAATTGGAATTGAGGAGTTTGCAGAGTACTTGAAGCTGCCTATTTCCGAGGTCCTCAAAGAGCTGTTTCTGCTCTTCGACAGGGTGAGTAGTTGGTTAACTGACTTGTTGACGTGTTTTGCTGATGTCCAGCTTAGTAAACACTTCTTGCTTGGCAATTCCTGTAGGCAAGAGAGGCGACTCTTACAGTTTCCTCCTTAAGTTTCGGTAAGAAAGGTTGGTCAGCTTGTACCTTGTGAGACAACAGCCATCTCTTGGACCAAGCTGCTTCACCCCCTTCAGAAGATAACCTTCATGCTGGTAATGGCTGCATATTTCTTTCTGTCTACCCCACATTCAAGCTTATGTACGCTCTGACAGCGTCACTAATATAGTTGCAGGTAGATGGTTTAAGGCAGATTGAAGCTGACTAGAGTGTATGCTCCTGCTGTGTTGGTGAAGGGTGCTCTTAGACACTATAAGGACCCCTCTTGCCTCTCTCCAGCCATGAAGGAGGCTGTGTCTTCATTGGATCAGTTAGGTTTTCCTCCATAGTCACTGGTGATCTCTCCCATTTTCTACCTCTGTGGATGAGCCCCTCTGATTATACCAGGAGCATCAGTCACTAAAGCATAGAATTCATCTTACTTCTAGGCGTCCACACCATGCCACAGCGCAAGCAGCGTGTTGTACTGCAAGTGCTCATGAACTGGAGTTTGGTTCTTACCGCAGGAGCTCTCCCAGCTCAGCATCTTTCTTCCTGACCAAGTTGGTTTTAGCAGTACACCTGGCCTTAGGAGCTCATCGCCTTGTATATGCCAATGAAAACTGTTTCAGGATTTTTTCCACGTATAAAGATTTTACAAGCTCTAAAATCATCATCATCATCATCATGGCTTGGCTTCGCGAACGAAGATCTGGGAAGGGCTTTTCCCACGCTCACTGCAAGCGATGAGTGCACCCTTCGGCCCTGCGCGGTGGATTTTTTAGGTGAGGTGCAGCGTGCGCTGAACTGGCTCCATCCTTTACACCTGAGGTTCATCTGCCAGGGCCTAGCCAGCTTGGACAGTGACAGCGAAGTCCTCGGGTCGTAGGTTTGGTTAGAGTGTCCTTCTCTTAGATGATGGAGCCTTACAAGGCTAAACGAGCTCCATCTGCCCGGGTTTGGAGTCAGAGTTGTCCTTCTCCTAGGATGGCTGCCCGAAGGCTAGTGAGCCCATCCTGCCTGTGGACACACTTTCTCTGACCCTTCAGTTGAGACCTGTCTGGCACCGGAGGAACACGCCACCACCAGCACAGCTCTCAACCTCACAAGGGCACGCAAGCTCCTTCCCCACGGCAAGGGGGTGCCCGTGGAAGAATCACTGCTCTACCTCTGGACATCACAGACCCGGGCACGGGGCGGCCGGGGCCTGCCAAGAACGGGAGTCCTGGAGGGTAAGCTCTAAAATAGAGAAGAGTCAAATGTATTTCCTTAACTGCTGAATGCAACGAAGCCCTAGAAGGGTCAGTACTCATCCTTCCTTCACTCTTGCCTCCCCATGTTTGACCATTAGCTCCTATGAACATGTAGTCCAAGTTCTGAAGTGCAGTACATACAACACAGATACAGTCTGGCAACCAAATTAGTTAAGGGCAATCAAGATGCCTTTCACTTTTCCTTTCTGGCACAACAGTGTTGGTTACCAGCATTTCCAATGCAATGCTCACTTTACTAAAAAGTTGAAGGTGTAAAAGATTGCAAGAACAGACGACACTGTAGTAAGCTTTCTCTGCGTTCATCTTTAAGGAGATCAGCTTACCTGAGCGACAGGGCAGGGGTCTCTTCAAATTGCTTCAATTATGAGCACAGGTACTTTGAGACTTCTGCTCTGTGGGTTTCACCCTCACCATTTTTTTTCTGAAAAGATTCCTCAAATCACATAAAGCTAACTATGCAGAGAAAAAAAAAGAAATAGAGGCGTATCTGCAGTTGGCAGAAACTAGTGAGATGTGCGATAATTCTGGCAGCTGAAGACGTGCACAGACAGGGCGAAGTCTAAGCACGCAGATAAGCTGTGGTTTGCCCACACCCAGCTCAGATACAATACGGCTTCCGAGAGTTACAGCAGCACTGGATCTCTCAGCAGCTCCCTTCACAGATTCTTCACCATGTTCCTCGCAAAAGCTTTGCTGAGTGGAGGCAGCAGTAGTGGTCGTGGAGGTAGCCTTGCACGTGGCCTTGGAGGTCTCCTAACAGGAGGTGGGCATGGAGGGAATCTTGGAGGACTTGTTGGAGGTCTTGTCAATCTTGTTAGTGAAGCAGCAGCTCAGTATAATCCAGAGCCACCTCCACCTCCTCGCAGTCATTTTACAAATGTGGAAGCTTATGAGAGTGAGGAGATCAGGCGGTTTCGTCGTCTTTTTGTCCAGCTGGCTGGAGATGATATGGAAGTGTCTGCCACAGAGCTAAGGGACATCCTGAACAAAGTCATTTCCAGACATCAAGACTTGAAGACAGATGGCTTCAGCTTAGACACATGCCGTAGCATGGTAGCAGTCATGGACAATGATACAAATGGCAAACTGGGCTTTGAAGAGTTTAAGTATCTGTGGAACAACATCAAGAAGTGGCAATATGTGTACAAGCAGTATGATACCGATCAGTCAGGCACTGTTGGGAGAGCTCAGCTGCCGGACGCCTTGAAGGCTGCAGGGTTCCATCTAAACGAACAACTCCGCCAGGTAATCATGCGCAGATATTCTGACGAGGATGGTAGCATGGATTTCAACAACTTCATTAGCTGCTTGGTACGACTAGACAGCATGTTCCGGGCCTTCAAGTCCCTGGACCGAGATGGAAGTGGACAGATCAAAATGACCATTGAAGACTGGCTGGAGCTGACCATGTATTCGTGAAGGCTTAGCAGAGAAGACTAAGCTTTGTCTGGCAGATGGAAGACTACAGTCCCGTACTAAGTCCTTTTTCTAAGGCAGACGTAGCTAGTGGTAGATAGGTCAGCTTAAAGCATTGCGATTTCTCTTGTGCATGCCTTAGTCTGCTTTCCTGAAGGGTTTGTGTAACTTGGACAGCTGCATAAGTCAGTCTCCAGAAACTATCTCTAGACTCTGAAGTGAGGGAATAAGTAGAAGGATCAAAGCTTAGTTACTTCTTCACATAACATGGCTTAAATATGACTATAATTATTATATGAAAGGCTCCTAAGTTTGGTGCTGATGTTACTGTTCTGATTTGTCAGCATTTGCTAAGCTGGAATAAAGCTCTGTTTGCCCGAAGGCAATCACTGGTGAAGAGAGTTGTGCGGTTATTTCTAACAAGGGGAAAAACATGAGAGCTGCTATAACTATATTGATAATGAATTTCTGTAATCATATTTAATTTCCTTCCTGCTTCTGCTTTTTCATGCTTGTCTGCTGAAGCAAAACCTGTCTATTGTCAGTTCTACCTGCTGGCCAGGTCAAAATTGAAGACTTCCATAAGGCTACTTCTACAAACTTCTTCTCCTTCCTACAATTCTATTAACTCTTTTCTCTCTTTCCTTCGAGCCTTATTAGAGTTATGAGAACAACTTAAAATACTACATTTACACTTTGAGACGCTTGCTGTAATAATGCAGTCACACAGCAGCCAGGCAGCCAACATCAACCTCTGGCTATCTGAGTGAAATTTTATCAGCATCCCACTCAAGCTGCTTATAGTTATGCAGTTCCTTCTACGATGTCCACTTCTGAGTAAAAGGAAAAGGAGCAGCATGTCCTGTCAAAGGTACATTTCTTTGAGTTGAGGATTACGGAGTTGACGAAAACAGCTCTTGCACTGCAGTGTAACAAAGCAGATTTCTCAGCAGGGCTCTGCTGCTTTAAAATAAAATTGTCTAGGGTGTGTGCTGGCTGACTGGAATGCGAAAGGATGAGTTGAGCAGCACAGGCAGCTGTAAGAGTCCACATGCCCCTCCCCCGGGAGACATCAGTGACTAACTGAGAAGTGCCACACAATACCTGAAGGGCATCTGAATGCTAATAGAGTACTGTGGGCTGGGTTTGTTTCTAAATTTTCATAGGTGTGATTTCTAAATCTTGCAGTTACACTTGGCAAATACTATTTTCCAAACTGATAAATCTCCTCCCTGGCATACTCGCAGAAGCCTTTTACTTGCAACTGAGGAAAAAGTAACTTGCAACTTATGCCCAGACTTTGTTCCTCCTGCACTTTGTTTACTACCAAGCTGGGTGACAGAAACAGTAAAAATATTCCTGTTGGCGCAAACTGGTGAAAGAGGTCAGTTCCTTCCCCATGGCGTTCACCCCTCTCCCGGTTCTTCAGTGGAAAAGCACACAGGTATCCACAGGGGCATTTGGCCTCTGAGTAATAGAAGAGTGAGCATGAGGGACAGTGATAGGTCCAGGTGACCACGATCCTACCAGGTTTGCTTCAGAATTTCCCTTTCTGACTAGTTAGAACCTGCATACAGCAACAGGCAGTGGAAATTCTGCAGTTACAGCAATAACCTCTTACATGATGAGCCTGGATATGGACATAAGGTGCGTCTGCAGTTGCTCCCCAAAAGGTCCAGTTGGACCATCTCTGTGGCAGCCCTCTAAGTCTCTCAGCTAACCGTGAATGACTGGCGTGCACACAGACACACTTGAGTTTTCCTGCTGCCTTACATAGTGAGAAAAAAGGTTTGAGGCAGTAGTACTCTAAACTTTATTGACTGCATCTGTCCGGCAGTCCTTGTGCCGCTCTAAGTGGAGACTGTCTACGACAATGCAACCTTTGTTTCCCAGAGAGTAAGATCTACTCATTATATAAAACAACCAACAACAAACCCCTAGTTCCCCTAGCACGCTATAGTGAAAAGAGTAGCAGAAAACTATAGTTTCCTTAAAGAAAACAAGGGCTATTGAGGTTACACTATGTTTTGATTATTTTATGTAACATAAATAAAAGTATGTAAATATTGATGTTGTACCTTGCTATTTAGAGAATTGATCTCAGCTCACATGTTGCTTCCTTAAACTATTCTTGGGTGCGCAGGCTGCCATCACAGCTAGACATGTAGCAAGGCTACTGCAAGCGCTTGTTTGCAGTGGTGCTACACGAGCACTGCCTGTTTTCAACACCCATCTCTTCTTCAAGGCCACAGCCCTACCATGTATCCTCACCAAAACTCCAGAGCGTTTGGCAGGTAGCCAAGGGCTAGTCACAACACGATCCTGCAGTACAGCAACTTCATTTCCTCCTCAAGTGGCTGCAGTTCTGTGTACCAGATTGCCCTCCGGTTTGATTGCTGGGTTTTAGACTGCGAGGACCCTTATTAGCTCTCGTTGTTTTCCCCTGTGCGGCTTCAGTATGTTAACTTATTTCAGAAGCTGCTAATGAGATTATTTTATTTAATGTTTACTTCCCAATTCTTTTGCTGTGATAAATATTCTTAACTTTAAAAATAAATGTAAAAAAATTCTAATAGCATCAAACAATTCTTTGCTAGGAATACAGTGTATTAAACTGCCCCAAAATAATATTCCATGGAACTTTGAACAATTATTATCTACTCTCTTGCTTCAGTTTAAAGTTTAGGTTTATAATGATACATTTTGAAGATCTAGTATCTCTAATTATGAGAACTACAAAGTAGCCAAAATATTCTGAGTCAAACTGTGCAGCACAATGAGAGCAGAGATTTGTAAATGAAACAGCTTATGAGAGAGCATTGTCTTGTTCTAATGATTAAAAACTGTCAAAAGTCATATCCCTTAGAAACACATGAAGGTCATTTAAAGATTATTCATATCTTTGCTAAAAAGTTTCCCTAAAATCCACATGTTTTTAAAGTACAAGATGTTCAAAGGTTGCATGTTTTCCAAAGTGATTGGTTAGCCCCTCAGTATAAAGAAAGTAACAGTAGTTTGTGCAAAGCAATCCTGCGTGGGTTTGGAAGGCTGAATTAACTTGCACCATAGAAGCTTTAGATCCTGCCGGATGCGTAGCTTGATGAAGAACAGGTAGTACTGAGTGCATTATGACACTGTTAATCAAGAACTACCTTAAAACCTGAACTCAGTAACAGAAATCCCTGTGGCGTCACAGCCAAGGTTTTCAAAGCGCTCTGCAGAGCAGCCTTAGCAGTCCTCCACTGGCGAGCTCCCTGTTCCACTACTCGGCAGCAGAAAGCCACCAACAGAAAGGTTAAGGCTGGTGTGCTCATGTGGGCATTAGAACCTGGTAGAAGAGCCAGAAACAGACTCTAGATCCGGCTGCTCACTGCAGCTTTGCCCAGGAAACACCTCTCTTGCTTGGCTGAAGAAGTTTTGTGCTGTTCTCAGAGGTAGCGAGTCCACTTTTTAATAAAATCTTTTTCTTCTTGAAATGTACGACACATTACCCACAATGGGAACTCCGCTTTTAAGGTGTTTTTGATGAATGCTCCTTTTGTGAATGGTCCAAACCCTGAGCTACTCGTCATCTCTACTGTGCTTTCATTAGCTAGTCTGTGTCCCATCGCCTAGCACTTATACATGGCTTCTCCCCAGGCAGGATGTTTCCCAAAACTCCCAAGCAGCTTTCAGTGTGGCCACAGGAACTACTGACTCAAGGATTTATCTCAGCAGGCATCTGCCATTTTCCCCATCTGCAGTGGAACACAGCTGACACAGAATTAACCACGGGTGCCGACCAAGCGAGCCTCACGTTTTGTAGTCAACACATGGAAACGGTCATCCAGGTCAAAACTGGAATTATCAGAGAGGCTGTTACGAGTTCATTGCATCTCTGCCTTAAAAGGCGGGACAGTGTATTGCCTTCAGAACAGCACGCAGGGCAATGCATGTGCCTCAAAGGCTAGAGAGAGGCCGTGCAGACTGAGTACGTCATCGGGCTGTCTTTTGCTAGCATGTATTTTATTGCTGAAGGTTCTTAGGAAGAAGTAACTCAAGGCAAGAGCCTCACTGTTGGTCTGTGTATTCTGGGATGCTGCATTGGTCCTGAACTTTAGCAATCGCCAGTGCTACAGACACTCTTCAGTTTCCTCAAACATAGGTACTCCAGTTCTTGTTAGAGGCTGCTCAGAGGTCATATACTAAAGAAAAACTTGTAAGTTGCTTTAAATCTGTTTTGTTTGGGTGTTTATAAGATAGACATTGATAAGCAGTTTCTAGGTATTGGAAATATTTAGTATTAGATATATGGAACAATCTGTTAATATTTTTCCCCAGGAAGAACAAATACCCCTTGTGTTGTCAACTGTCTTAGTGCACACTATATAGTTGATTCATACAACAGCTTACGAAGTGACGCGCAGTACTAACTGTAACTACTGCCATGTGTGGTTTGGTTACAGAACGGAGATGGCACCATCGACTTCAGAGAATATGTAATTGGTTTGTCGATTCTTTGTAACCCAGCCAACACGGAAGAGACTATTCAGATGGCATTTAAGGTAAGTTCAAGTCAGTGTCAATCTACAAACCTGACAAATCAAGACTGACCGTAAATCTGTTAGCTTTCAAATCATAAGTTTATAGCTTCAAACTGTTATGCAAATGTGAGTAATACTCTTAAACCAATTGACATTTAGAGTGTGAAGGGGAGGGGGGGAATTGCAGGCATCAGCTTCATAGAAAAGGGTTTCAAAAGCCATGTGAAGGCACTAATGAATACGTAGTTTGGCAGGCTAACTCCAAAAATGATTCAGCAGCACTTGCAGTTTTTTCGCCTGAGGTTGGTTCTGCTGTGATTCATCAATGTCACAAACAGACAATAGATGGAGCAATATCCTCTTGTGGGTCCAGCGCTCAGGAGAGTCAGTTGTTAACAAAGAGGAGGGGAGAAAATCAAGAAGGGCTATTTAGGACTGGCACGGCCAAAAGTGGGCTATATCTAAGATCATCTGTTGGCTTGTACTATGGTGTCCTGATAGTACAAGCAATCAAGGAGCAGGAGCCCCTTTCAGATTTCGGGTACAAGCAGGCGATACGTGACCAGGGATGCCGTGGTTGTGAATCCCTGAATAAGAAAATGCTCGAGTGAGTTCTTTTTTAGTAGATCTTTGACACAGAATCAGTTATTTTACCCGCTAATCTGTTCTTATGAACCATACTGAACAATATTCATCTTGCAAACATGGAACATATTCATCTTGAACTGATGCATACTCGGGAAGTACCAGAATTTTTATGGCAATCCGTTACATCCACTGGCTGCTTTACAGAGAAGTGCTACAGCTCTCCAAAGGGATTGTGCTTTTTCAGGAATACCAACTCTGGGGAAGAAGCAAGCCTAGCAACTAGTATTCCTGTTTCATTGTTTTGATTTCAAGGCTATACCCTTCAGTTTCTTAGCAGTTGTGCTGATTATAAAATTAGCAATTTCGTTTAATTCCCAGTGTCAGTGGGAAATGACTGGCTCAGCTGGTAAATGCCTGTTTTGGTCTGAAATGGAGCTATGGGTTTCCTTTTGCTACCTGTTTTCTCTGCCACAAAATGAACTTTCATTGCAATGGGAAAGGTGCCTGAAGTGAGGACTCCAGAATTACAGCCAGCCATCGCTTGTATTCCTCCAGAGGCTGATTCACAGCAGATGCTCACTGGCACTGCACTGGAAGGATGGGGTGATAGCGTACTACCTGTTTTCTCTGCCACAAAATGAACTTTCCTTTGCAATGGGAAAGTTGCCTGAAGTGAGGACTCCAGAATTACAGCCAGCCATCGCTTGTATTCCTCCAGAGGCTGATTCATAGCAGATGCTCACTGGCACTGCACTGGAAGGATGGGGTGATAGCGTACACCTCCTGCCTGCACTTCAGTCACAAAACTTCCTTGTTAATTACAGTCACTCCTTAGTGGGTGACAGACCTCATATACTAAAATTTAGGTATTTTACTCACAGCATAACCTATGTCAAGTTTAATCTGATGGCAGATGTGCTGTAACTTAACGAAGACTAAAACCTAAGATGCTCCAGGATAGAGTGGCTGAATCCCGCAGACCCTCAGTGACAAGTTAGCAGGCCCTGCTGACAATTAACAGAAACCTTTGTTTATGTTTTGTTTTGATGAATTTTGTGTGAGTTTTATTACTGAACTAAAGCTGTGAGGTTGGTTTGTTGTTGCAGGTTTGCTACGAACTTTTCCTATTGGAGAATATTCTAAACCAAACTGTAGCTGTACATTGCTTTGCTCAGTGTCTGCTTAGTCTCATTCCAGAGGAAATAGGTAACATCTTCTGCAAGAGAAAGGAGCTGACATGCAACCAGTCCCTTCTAATCCCAGGCACTGTTTGCAGATCACCTCTTGAATACGAGAAACCTCATGGGGTGGATACTGTGCAGGATATAGCAGGTTCTTAGGCAAACTGATGCTGAAGTATTTGTGCACCTAACGTCTTTTCCAGCTCTTTGACATGGATGAGGATGGCACTATAACGGAAGATGAGTTTGCTTGTATCATTCAGTCAGCTCTGGGGGTGCCTGATCTGGATGTTTCTATGCTCTTTAAAGAAATAGATGCAGATGAAACCGGGAAGCTGTCCTATGGTAAGTTAACATCCCCTTGTAACAAAGAGCACTCCGATAGTCGTGGTGACAGTGAGAGTTTCCTACCTTTTTTCTCCCTGAAATTACCTGATGGTTCTCATACCGTCTTTCTCGGGACAACCGCTGAAGCATAGACCTAGATACTTTGTGCAATATGCCTGAGATGTTTCAGAGGAGGGTACCTGGAGATGAGCTTCAGCAAAAGGAGCAGGCTCCAATGTTTTCTTTGATTCTGTTGCTGCACTATAGTATCTGTGGTTTTTGTGTTTTTCAGAGGAGTTCAAGGAGTTTGCACTCAAGCATCCAGAATATGCCAAGTTATTTACTACATACCTAGATCTACAGAGATACCAGTTAGATATGCTGGAGGAGAATGACACCGAGTCACCTGAAGTCAAACGCAGTCCAGTTAGAAGGACTACAGCCCCCGTCTCAGAAACTACACCACTTGCAAGAAATAAAGTCTGTCCTGAAGGCAATGAAGAGGATACCTCAAGTACCTCTGACAAGAAGGATGACTGAGAAGGGGTAAAGAATTCAGCTCTTGAATCTACAGGATTTTTTCCCCCTGGCTATTCATAAGCATAATTGATTTGAAATAGAGGTGGAAGTTCCAATTAAAAAAAAGTTTCTTTTTTCTTTTTTTACTTTCATATCAGGAGCAGTTATTCCTGTGGGAGTGTAAGGGAAAAATGACAGTAACTATTCTATCCTTTCTGTCAGTATCACAATACTGGGAACGTTGTTCACTGTCTTCCAAGTTGAGGCCTCCACAAAAGTAACAGATGTGGCAAGAGTGTAAGAGGCTCCAGCACTACAGTGACCTCTCAGAAAGGAGAACAAGGAGTCCACTTGTCTAAAAACAAGTGGAATTTTTGGTGCTGCTCAGTTCCTCTATATTACCAGTGTGTCTTAAGAGAAAAAAAATGATGCCAGAGTGTTTTAATTTGCAATATCCCTTAGCCTTTCTCAAGTTCCTGAGAGACACAAATGAGTTACAAGAAGCTAAGAGATGAAGCTCATGTTTTCTTTAATCTTTAGATTTCCCTTAACTACTTGTGAACTATAAAGCCTAAGCTTCTGAGCAAGACATGCTGATTCACTGATGTTAAGAGAAACAGCTTTAGGCTTAAAGGCTAAAGATGGAAAGGGCTGCACTTCTAACCTAGCAAGAACCTAATTGGAATTCCAAGATAGCAGCTCTCAGTCTACAGGAAATTGCAGACAATAACACCCAAGAATTAATGGACTATTTCAAAACAGACAATGTTGTTTACAGTAACAACTGTTCAGGATCACATTAGGAGCAACATTTCAAACTTCAGCATATTTTTATTCTAGTAATTATCAACAGACGAATGTGACCTTGCTCTGCAAAACTTAAAAGGGAAATATGCTGTCAAGCCATATTTCTAGTAGGTAGTATCTGCTCTGAAGTTGTCTCCTAGAAACCATGTTTGCATTACTGTGCCATTACTCAACGTGTTCTTAGGGTTTGATTCAAAACCGAGCTCTTGCTTGTCAATGATTTGAGTATGTTTTGCCTCAGTCCCCTCTAGTGCACTGGGAGTTGCGCCTTCACCTTTTTTCATCCTTACCTGAATGCACTTTATACAGTATTTAAAATAATACAGGTATTTACGCAAATACTTCCAATTACAGCTTGAAAGGGGCAGAGCGATAGGATATTTTCAAATTAAAACTGCAATGAGCAAAGTAGTCTAGAATGTCTAGTACCAAAAGTAACCAGTTTTCAGTGGGTTCTCCTGTGTGAAGTGGTAACCTCTGCCTCTAAGTTATGGCGTGCACTGCCTGGCTGCAAGCTCCTTGCTGTATTTAGTCCTCCTGTGTTTATCATTGTGCCTATCCTGGTGTTTCATGTGCTTACAATAAATCTATATTTTTGAAAGACTTTACCTGAACACCTGAGTCTTTTTAGTACAGTGGGAAGGGTACTCTGTCTACTTTAAGGGGCTGGGGGGATTTCAAGGAATCTTTATGGTGTTTTACCCTTGCTAAACACAACCTGAGGTTGGCACATTTAGTTCTGAGCGTGATGGCACTTTTTTTATGGTAAGGCTGGAAAAGTAGGACAGGACTGATGCTCTTCCAAAGAGTTACTTCTGTTGAGTGCCTCAGCGAGAGGAGATATGGTACAAAGATTTGCAGGTATGTGGAGAGAAATCTCACATTTTCTGATGGAAAATAAGCCACTGCCATTTATAGGTAGAGTGTTGAGAAGTAACAATCATGGCTTTGTGTAATACAAACATGAGAGGATTTTCTTTCACTTCAGAGGAGGGGAAGCAGGAGTTACCCTAACCCGGCTGTACAGTGAGCTGGAATACACGTGAATTCCTTGGCAAGGAGGCTTTCACTGAAGTCCTCAGCTTTCCAACCAGCAGCAATCTTTTCAAAGACAACTTGTATTCCAACAAGTAAGAAGATGATGGGTGGGCAGAGGTGACACAGCCAGCCACTTCAGGGTCTTGGAAAGCCAAGGGTGCCTTACACATCCTCCTGTTGAATCCAGCCATGCTCAACAACTGGAGCCCTGTGCTGCCCAATAGTGTAGCGCATTTAGGACTAGTGATTCTGTAAAAACCTGCAAGTCACCCAAGCGCTTTGCAATTAAAGCTAAAATTCATCATCATGGCTTGACTTCGCAAACGAAGATCTGGGAAGGGCTTTTCCCACGCTCACTGCAAGCGATGAGTGCACCCTTTGGGGCTGCGCGGTGGATTTTTTAGGTGAGGCACCAGCATGCGCGGAACTGGCTCCACCCTTTACACCTGAGGTTCATCTGCCAGGGCCCAGCGAGCTTGGACAGTGACAGCGAAGTCCTCGGGTCGTAGGTTTGGTTAGAGTGTCCTTCTCTTAGATGATGGAGCCTTACAAGGCTAAACGAGCTCCATCTGCCCGGGTTTAGAGTCAGAGTTGTCCTTCTCCTAGGATGGTTGCCCAGAGGCTAGTGAGCCCATCCTGCCCGTGGACACACTTTGTCTGACCCTTCAGTTGAGACCTGGCTGGCTTGGGAGACCCCACCGGAGGCACATGCCACCACCAGCACAGCTCTCAACCTCACAAGGGCACTCAAGCTCCTTTCCCCATGGCAAGGGGGTGCCCGTGAAGGAGTCGCTGCTCTACCTCCGGGCATCACAGATCCGGGCACGGGGCAGCCGGGGCCTGCCAAGAACGGGAATCCTGGAGGCTAAAGCTAAAATTATTGTTCATACAAATCTACATATCGCTATAGTTTAAGGAGGAAAAGCCACAAACGGATTTGGTACATAGCGGTGATTCAACTACACTGAAAAGAAATCAGCTAAAGGTTCGAGACACTAACTCAATATACGCACATCTGCTCGATGGGAGAGAAGGGAATACATTAATTTCTAGCATCATTGTGCCTCAGGGAGCTTTTAAAAGGACCAAACTAAAAGCAGTCTCCAATAAACGGGTATTAAGTGGCAGAGCAGGAACTGAACAGAAGAAGAAAGTTAAAAACACTGAACAGAAAATGGTTCCTAATCAGGCATTGAGGGATGACACCTTTCTGCCTGAGACTTCCTGAGGTTCTTAAGTCTCTGGGTTGCTTAAGGATCATTTTGAGTCCTGCATAGCAGAGCTAGAAAGGTATACTGGGTCCCTTGTCACCATAGGAGTGATCATTTATTTAAACAGTACTTCTCTGTCATGCTGTAACATGAATTTGATGATAAATCCTTCACAGACACCAAAGTAAGACACTGAAGTATAAACTCCAGCAACCTTAACTGAAAAAGGGTGGGAATCAGAAGAGGACAAGTCTATTACAAGAGGAAAACACAACTAATTCTCACAAACAGAGGCCCATCAGCTGCTGTTTTTCATGTTTTCTGATAACTATGTACGTATGCTATGAATAAATCTCATTCACTTTTTTAAAAGCCAGGCTCCTGTTTCTGATCACATGGAAGGTCACCTAGCAAAGTAGACCTTGCTTGTTCACCCTGGAACAAGAGTGATACTAATACTGTAAATCTCACCAATGTGTTTAAGAAGGCGAATCAAGAGGGTCTCCACTGGCCACACCAGAGGCTGATTTCTGAGGGGAGGATCTTCTGATCCAAGAAAATTGAAACTGCATTTTTATTTCCTTTGCTGTATCAGTGGCATAAATACAGAAATAGAGAAAACACATCCACGTTTCCTGTCAGCTCGTACTGCTACAAGATCTGGTCCTAAACTGCCAAAATCAATTCCTGCCTGGTTGCTGTCCATTGCTAGAAATGTGAGGAGCAGTTATGCTTCGGTGGAAAGCACCCAAAAATGGGTCTCCTATTTTCACAGTCAATAGCTGTGCAGCACCAGTCAGAGGAACCAGGCCAGGCAGTGGCTGCTGCTTCTGTGATTTTGTACTAAGCTACATCAGAACAAGTCAGGTACCAAATCACATTCCCACAACATTCCTGGGGGTGTTTCCTCCTGTTCCTCATCAGCTTCCTCCATGCCAGGGGGGGGAAAAAAGTTCAGTGATTCCCGAATGTTTTGGAAGGGAAATTTTGCTGTGTGCTCTACCTGTTCAAGCCTGCTCAAGAACCCGGCAGGACCAAGAGCCCTGGGATCCCAAAGAAGGGTCACGTCGTGTGACAGGTCCAACGACCCTTCACAGGACTGCTGCACAGGGTGATGACTGCTTGGCCACATCTGTTCATCTGCCGAGCAATTCCCATCTAAAGCAAAGTGTTCCCCGGGCATCAGAAGTCTGAGAAACACTTTTTGAGATTCTTTTGTGTCTGTGGTGGTCAGCACACCAGGGCCCTATTCCTGGCTAATTCCTCAGACGCTATGCCAGGGCAAATAAATACGCCATCCTACCTGAGCAGGCTTCTGCACTGTCTGCTTAGCGGCCAAGGGCTACTCAGAATGCACGGAGGTGGAAAATCAGGGCCTGAGGCTTAGAATCTAAATGTAAAAAAATGTCACTGCATACACAACCACAGCCATGCTCCCCTGTGGACAGCCCACCCATGAACTCTCTGACCACAGCCTCCACCAAGCAAAGCAGCCTGAGATCTCATGCTGAGAAGTACACAGCTCTCGCTTGGGGAAGGCCACAGGAAAAAATTTAAATCAGTTATGAAGAAAGGTTTGGGAAGTCATAGTTTCTCTCTGTACGATTTGCTAGGAAGCCCGGGCTCAGTTCAGAGTGGCCCTTGGCTCACATTTTCCTGTCACTTTTGCACCCCTTGGAACAGCCTGCTTTTCCTCTCTACTTTCGCCCTCCCTGTTTCTGCCCAAAATGCAGCCGCTACCATCAAAATGATTAAAGTTAAGAAATTGTAAGACTAAAGCATAAAAATGACTGAACCGGGTGGGATTCAGGGGGTACTTTTGTAGCATTCAGGTAACTACTTCGACAAGTTTGCTCCTTCTGCAGGTCAGTAAAAGGTTGCAAGGGCTTTTAAAGACATTTAATCAATTAATTTAAAATCTTTACTCAGTGAAATAACATTTGTTAGACTGACTAGCAGTAGGGAGACGTTTGTCAGCACTGCTTAAGTTGGCGGACTCCCTGTTACTATACATAGCCAGAGAGGCAGAAAGTAAACACCTTATAGGATTAGCAGCTATGTTCATAGCTGAGATGAAATTTGGACATTTCATTAGTGTAAGACTGATTCTGACATTTCATAAAGCCAAAATGCAAACAAAAAAATGTGTCTGATATAAATACAGTATGCGGCACTTACTCAGATAAAGTTCAAGAGACGCAGCAGGTTTAGTGCCATGACAAAGGAATACAGAAGGGTCATTTAAGGACCCAACTCCTGCTAAGCACTCGAGTGGATGCTTAGTCCTGTGGGCATCAACCAGATACTTTGTACTGACCAGTACACACATACTTGCACACTATAATGCTTACAATTAGAAACCAGGGAGAATTTCCATGGCTAGTTACTGTTAACAGTGGTAAGAATTACACCATCCTCTCAGCCAGGCACTGCCTACTGTTGTCTCTTTTCAAGTCCTTGATGCTGCAACAGGTTATAAGTAAATATACGCCCCTCCTCTATTTCTCACATCACAATTATTCTACGTTTTCATGCTATTACATGCTTTAATGTGTTGAAAGTAAATCAATGACATTAGGATTTTCAATCAGTTAATTTTTATTAGACTATCTAGAAAATATTCTATTAAAAATTTTCCTTTGCATGTTAAAATGAGGTTTAAGCGAGGCTCATCTTTAAAGCTAAAGTCTGCATGCACACTGCTTTGCTCTAACTGGTATAGGTAAGAGCATGTCTCCCTGCTTTCTTGAAGTCTCCTGGAGTGTGTTGCCACTTGAAGTTACCCACTGACCGCATGAGACTCATGTAACAGTCCTACAGCAGGAACCATTCAAACCAGCCATGCTTTTTAGAAAGGAGATTGGGAAATGTGTATTTGCTACAAATTGTGAGCAAAATTGAGAAATTTTAAGAGTGTTATTTAGTTTAATTTCATTGTGGGTTTGGTATTAGCAAGAATACCCAATAAACACAAGCAAAAAATCATTCCCTTCCTATCAACCCAAACAGAATTTATTTGCAGAAGTGATTTATTTGTGTCATTGAAAGCCGCCACAGAGCAAGACTGCACAGTCTTGCCAGACAATCTCATCCATTGCTTAACGATTTCTACTGATGGAAGTTTTGCTCGTGGTCTAACCTGAATACTTCTGCAGCTGAAGTCACTAGGGCTTGTGTTCACCTCGCTCCAGGAGAAATGTCTCTGCAGGGTAACTATATCGGTCCACACCTATATCCAGAGCTTACCATCGCGCCTCCTTCACTTCTGCATCTCCCAGCCTGCCCTTCTCAAGCCAAAAAGCAAAACCTCTTTCTGACTGTCGTTCCTCACAGGCAGCACGTTCTAGACTAATTCTTTTCATTTAGGTTCTCCTGAGGTAAGTGCTTTAGCTCCAGCCTGCCACTCCTCAGTAAACTAGAAGGCTTTGTTTCCATAGTTTGCAGTCAATATTCCTGCTTATACTCTGCAGCTCGGCTTGGCTTCTCTAAACCACACGGCTCTGCCCGCTCACACACAGCTATCACTGGTCTGTGAGCCCTAGATCCTCTTCTCAGGAATTGTTCCTCAACCAGCTTCCCCCTTTCTCTCTTCCTACAACTGCTCAGTCCTGCCTGCTACCGTATCTTAGCTTTATCCCTTCTGAATTTAAAAGACCAGTTTATCGAGAAGATTTTCATCAGCTCAAATGACCGTTAAAAAGAGCTTTCTTCTAAAAAAAAAATTTAAAAAATAATTACTTCCCCTTTGTTAAGGACATTATCTTTCTAAAACTTCACTGAGCATCTGACAGTGCACTAGCAGCAAAGCACTACAAATTAGAGAGACATGATGAAAGCTTAGAGGCTGTAATTGTTCAAAAAGACTAATTTCCTTTTCAAAGGTAAACATCAGCCTTGCAGACAAAGATAAGGCCAAGCGCACAATTACATAACGCAAGTCTGTGTTTCTGCTCCTATCTCCTGATATCAAAGATTGCAGGAAAATTCAAAATGTTTTCTCAAAACATAAAGAAGAAATGAACAGGAAAAAGTGTAGGAGACTAGAAGGAGTCACACCAGAACTGCCAGCAGCTTTTAGGGGAGCTCTTTTCCTCAATGCCGGAAGTCTTTGAAATGGGAGATAACCAGCCATGAACTAGAGCAGCCATTCAAAGCAGAAATAATTTAAAATGTTTAGATTTTGTACGCTGCTCTTTCAAACGAAAGCGTGCCAACCTCCAGAATGTTATTGAGTCCCATGTCTCTGACAGCCTGTCTCTTGTAAGCAGAAAAGTATATTGTCGATAGACGCCGGGAGAGACAAACAGCAGCCGTTGCACTCTGCAGGCTGAATGCAGGTTTGAACGTTATTAACTCAAAGCTGCACTAAACCTGAAACAACTTCTGAAAGAAATGCACACAGGAGCCATTCTTTCTACCTGTGCTATTGGCAGTGTTAAATGCAAAAGTCTGTGCTTTATATAGTGGAAACTTCTTTTTTAGGGGAAAAGATAGTCTGTGTACCAAAGAGAAGCGGCCCTTCACATAACAAGTAACGGGATACACCTTTGATGAAACTCTCCACTATTATTCATTTTATTACAATGGATTTTGCAGCTCTAGCAGAAGAGCAGGCCATTGAGCTAAGTCCTGTATGAAGCACATAATAAAGGGTTTCTACCTTTCCTGGATATGTAACATTTTAAATAGACAAGGCAAAAGGAAAGGGATTACCTTGCCAAAAGATACGCAGCAGGGCACGGCACAGCAGAGAGAACTACACAAGTTCTGACTCTTGATGGATCACCCACGGGTGCTCGTGGGGTCCCCAACTCCGTAATCAAATTTGACATTCTCTGCTTTAACACTCCCACTGATTGTTTTCAGATGCACTAAGTTGAACTCAGCATCATATCGTGAAAAGCAGACTAAACAGATTTGATCGTTTATGGCAAGACAGTAAATTTAGATTCTTTTAGCATTTTTTCCCTATCAAAAATCTTGTAATCCTTACCTGCAACTAGCTCTGACTTGCTCACTAGGCATTTTCAGTGATACTAAACCTGATTCTTTCCACCATCACTTGGAGCATGCTAAGGGGAAACAGCAAATCTCATGTCTCCATGCAGCTACCCAGGGGTACCCAGGCAAGATCTACCCTGGCAGAGACCAGCCTGCTAGAACCGGTCAGTGTCTGACCTTCTGGTGGAGTCAGTCAGTCTCAATTTACTCTTCTTCCAGCCTAACGCAGACAATTTCACAGTAGGCAAAAAACCCCTCCCCTCCACCTAATCTCCTATTATTTTCCCAAGTGGAGTCCATCTAGCTTACATCAAAGAATTGGTCTCGTTAAGCCATTGTTTTATAAGTCTGCTAATATTTTTCCTGTCCCTAATACAGAAGACACTGCTGATAGAAATATGTCAACAGGAAAACAAACAGGCAGCATTTGACCTGCTATTAGTCCAAGTCTGGGTGGATAAATAAATCATAGATCAAATATTCGTAAGGGGGAAAACACTGTTTATTTCCACTGGATTCATTACGCACACATCTCCCATACAGCATGGTGACAAACACAGCCCTCAAAAGGATGTCACGATGTACCCAAGAAAGGACTGTTGATGTGACGAGGACAATGTATTCCCTCCTTAGAAAGTGCTTCGGTCTCTTGGGAATGTATCACATCGGTCACACAAAACGCAGTCAGCTAGGAGTGTCCTTTAGCCGTATTGCTGTGTAAGGCAGGGTAATTCATCAAGACTGAATCATTCCTAATTACTGGATGGAAGTAATCTGTGCTGTAAATGCAATAAATAGTAAGTGTTTCACTCTTTCTTTAAAATATTGAAACTCCCACACTGTTCATAGATGAAAATATATTCTGATCCTCTATCAGGCCTATCCGTCAGGGTACCCCACCATCTTCTAACTGAGAAAATATAAAATAACTTAATGACACAACTGAAGTTGATAGCCATCTACATATATTTCAGCTCACAATGCTCTCTACAATAAATGGTACTGACACAGCAAAACTGATCCCAATCTGTCTTGGTGCCGCTTCCTAACTCAAAACAGGAGTAAAGAAACGACCCTGGCAATTGTTTCAGATGCAACCTTAGCTATAATAAAGCCAGGATGATAAGGTTAGCACCTCTTCTCTCCTAAAAACAGTGCTATCGCAGTCAGGTCACCCAAACCCTACGGAATAGAACACCTATAGACATGGAGTCTTCACTTAGAACTCTAACTCATGGCTTCAGTATCAAACAACAATATCCACTAGCCAGACACCTGTGACCCACTGTGGCGGCACCCACTTTCAGTCAGTGGGGAATGATTAAAAAAATCAAGAGCTCTTTTCTCTTTCTTCAAAAGCAGTTACTTCAGAGGAAGCATCTCAGGCAGGTAAAAATTTACCTGATCTCTAGATAAATGCTGTGTGGAAGCACCCAGAGACAAAAGGTCACGTTTTTTAAAGCTCAAAGGTGCCTCTGTGCCTAAAGCACCATTTTCTAACAGCCACCACAATTTAGAGGATCATTAAAATACATTTTCAGTCTGTTTCTTCAGAAAACACAGTCCAGCCAAGTGCAGGGCACAAAGAAAGCGTGATAGAACAGAAGAAAATCCCTATTAAGTCCATTTTAATTGTGAACATAAGCTCTCTGGAGGACCAAAGCAGAGGACTGGTAAAAAAGCAGAAACACTCTTCCCCCGCTGCTTTCTTAGAGCAAACAAAGGCTGAGGAGAAGCCAGGCAGCACTCACAGCACTGGCAGAAGGACAACTCTTATCCCTGTAATCAAGCAACTGCAACTAGAGGCACAGCACCGGGACGCTGAGCCTGTTTGGCTGTAATTACCAGTCAGCATTGCTGGGAGGATAACGGAAGGTGCTTGCCACCCAGTGCAACAGCCTCTGTATCCTTAGAGCAAACAAAGGCTGAGGAGAAGCCAGGCAGCACTCACAGCACTGGCAGAAGGACAACTCTTATCCCTGTAATCAAGCAACTGCAACTAGAGGCACAGCACCGGGACGCTGAGCCTGTTTGGCTGTAATTACCAGTCAGCATTGCTGGGAGGATAACGGAAGGTGCTTGCCACCCAGTGCAACAGCCTCTGTATCCTCTTTGCTGAAAGCCCTGTTTATGCTCGAGGAAGCTCATCTCTTTCGTACGGCACAGCAGCTCACTGACTCCCCCCAGTGCACCAGCCTCTGTATCCTCTTTGCTGAAAGCCCTGTTTATGCTCGAGGAAGCTCATCTCTTTCGTACGGCACAGCAGCTCACTGACTGAGTTATTGCTACCGAGAGCCGGTGCTGGTTCACAGGGCAGGTCTGTATGCGCAGGCTTTTCTCCAGCAAAGGCAACTTCTATTCAGTTTGTTCATTATTCAGGGCTGAGAGAGGGAACTTTGCCACAGTGCTGTATTTTGCTCTGGCCTCTTCTTGCTTACAATCTTCTACTATAATTGGTCAATGTTCACCACCATACTCATTACAACTTTGGTTTCTCATTCATTGATAAACAGTTCAAAAGCCAGTGCTGATTTTTTCTGAGTCCACTCATCGTGAGAGAGCAGCTAATGAATAGTTTCAGTTGAACACGGTCAGTCCTGGGTTACATCACAGACCATCTTTCACACATTTAGCCTAACCACTCCTGCTATCTGGTTGCAAGCACATGGTATGTGTCCTACTCCCCGACAGGATAAAAATACTTTTTAAAATTCCAAACCATCCCAAAAAAGGAGAGAATACAAACCACTAACCTAAACTTCAGCCTTCCTGGAAATATTAATGGTCTTCCAGGCAGTACTAATGCTAAACTCAAGGTAACTTCAGTTGTGGAAGTGTTTTGATGAATGTCCGGCCACTAGCAATCTGCATTTCATTTGTTCCTACAGTATATTATAAACTGAACTTGGTTTAATTGCTGAAACACTTCCCAAATGGCTGCTTGTTCCTCACAGATTTAGTCAGTGCTCAGTCTTAAGCCACAAAATCATTCAGACTGTATCACTTCCCTCTCTCCATTTCTGTCTCTCCTCTGTACAGAACAGTGAACACTGGAAGTAACAGACACATTTGCATTTCAAGTAACTACACTTACTAACTGGAGGCAAAGAGGCTGTGCAGTCTCAATAAAAAGCCTGCATTCAAATCACATCTGTACATCACAGCAGCGTGTGCGAAAAAGGCAATCAAGTAACGCAGCAGAGCTATGACTAACATTAACCAGCTCAAGGTGCACTATCACTCCTTCCCTGGGCCTTACTGAGTTTCTGGGAGAAGCAGAGCAGCTGAGCCTTTCTCAGATGAAATGAAATCTCCTCACTCGTTTGTTTGTTTTAAAACTCTTTAAATTATCCTGACACTCAACTGCATCCCTCTAGAGAAATGTTAGGGTGGGTTTTTTTTACATATTACAGGCAAATGCTCACCACTACAAACTTGGAGGGTTTTCCTAAGAAACTCCAAGTAAAGCCATACATCAAGCGTGTTATCAGTCATTCCCTTGCTGCAGTTCCACAAAGGATGCATCCCCGACAAGAGATAACACAGCAGATCTGAACAAATTCACTGAGCTTCAGGGGAGCCTCCAAGAATGGCTGCTTCAGTCCTGCAGAAGGAACCTCTTACGACCCTGCACTAAAGGGAATTTTAGATGTATTGCTCTTGAATGAAAAAATGTTTGAAGAAGGAAATGAATTTGTTTATGACTCACATTGTGGCTTTGCTGAGTTCCACCACCACAGTTTTCCTCCAAGAGGAAATACATTATTAAAGAAGAGGGAAGAAAGCCTCTATCAGTCCTACTGCTAATGTCAGCATGCACATGGTACGGCTCCTACCACAGTTTCATTTGGCATTTTTAATAATAAACCTTCCAGAGCTGCAAGTTCCAATTTACATCCAAATTCCTTCCAAAAGGTTGGGATTTTGACTTGAGCCTATTACATATTCTCATCTGTTTGGTTGGATTTTTTTAAACTTGCAATCTCTAGGGCTTGGACTGGCCTTACGTTACACATTTTACAGAGCCTATCACAACAGAGCCCCAAACCCCACCAAAATATAAGTAATAATTTATTCAGCACAGCAATCTGACCCTTTAGTGTACCTTTTTGGAAGCTGCATTATCAGGTAGATCTGCCAAGAAACAGGCCCCAGAAAATAGGTCCTACAAACTGTACACCAGAATCAGGTAATTACATTGTATGATAATGAACTAGCACAGTTTAAGGAAGCATCAGTACTGCCTTAGTGGTTCCTGACAGTAAAAAACTGAATTAGTGTGCCATCAGAGCTGTGTTATTATACCACAGAAACACAGCACGAAGCTTCCAGCACTTTTCTGTTCCTGGCCTCACACCCATTCCAGGAAGAGGACTGTGCCCTGCTGCTGCCTCTGCAGCTCTGACCCATTTCTCCTTCTCCCCGTGGGGGCTGCAGAGATTTACCCAACAGTGGCAACTGGAACAAAGTGTTGCTGAGATCAACTCAGAAGAAAAGAATGAGAGTAAGAGAAAATAGGGAAAAGTAGAAGATAAATAATATGGAAGTCAGTGGTCAATGTTAATGATTAATTTATTGCGAAAGAGAATGCTGAAGTGCTGTTGCTGCATTAAACCCTGCTTACAGATACAGAGATCAAGAGTTGCGGGGGCTGAAGCCCTTAGGAAAAGGAGACGATGAAGATGCTGCAGCAATTCTAGAACCGAAAGCAGGAAACAAACTAGCAACTGACCTAGATGTAGCAAAATGTAAGTTGTTTTGCCTTCAGTAGCCCCCTCCCTGATGAAGTTACTGATCATACCAACTCTATCTTCTTATTTTCTCTCTTCTGAGCTTGTTAAGTCAGCGTATATTGACATGACCTCCAGGACTCCTGTTCTTGGCAGGC
>NW_010404163.1:1534-6342 GCF_000710305.1 Buceros rhinoceros silvestris | reverse complement strand
TCTTCCAGCCAGATGATCCTGTGATTCTGTGTCACAGTGGCGCACACCCTGCCGCCTGACACCTGGGTGGATGCCTGTTCCCACGGGAGCTCCTGCTGGGCGGCTGTGTCAGTCGTGCTGGGTGCAGCACGTAGAGAGGCCACGGCCCTCTGCCGGGCAGAACCGCCGGTCCCCGGTCTGAGCTGGCAGAGCTGGCAGCACCCTTCTGCGTGAGCTGCCATGCCATGCTCCGGCTCCTGCGCCACTCTCTGCTTCCCACCAAACATTAAGCAGTTGTGATTCTCTTTTTGAGCAATAGAAACACCGTTGGCACAGCCTTCATGCATAGATCTATTTGTAATATTTTCCACGCTTATTTCTATGGGAGATACATTGCAAGGAGGAGCCTATTGTTAGTAAAATATTTAAATACACATAAAATTATCTGGTGGCATGTTTTAAATACAGGATATTAAAAATTTAAACACCACTGAGAGCAGGGGTTCAAATCCAAATGTTCTCCAGTTTGTTCTCAAGCCCTAAAAGGTAATTCTATAAAGCCATCAACTGCAGACCACTCCCTAAATAATTTCTGAACTGCCTCATCTGTTCCTTTTTTTTAGATTGTGTATGGTACACACTTTAGTATTTGGCTGTATTATACTAATGAGAAGTAAAAGCAAATACATGTTGTTAGACAAAACACACCAAGCCCAGGTGGATCAGATTTGATCTGCTACTTATTTAAAGCAAAAGTAGCTCCCCCTTCGCTTGCTCCTATCTGCGTTATGTTCACACTCAAAGTATTTACACTTTTTTTCTTAGCTTACACTGTTTAATTACAATTATGAAAAACCCAGGGGCCCATAAGGGAAATGACTTCATTAAACTCCTTAGATATTGCAGTCTGGTATGGCAAGATTTCTGGTATGTAATAGTTCTAGTATTTTCTAGTCTCTAATAGTCTAGGACATAACTTCGCCTCTTAAAAAGTTCTCCATTGTAATGGAGGAGATGGTGAGTCAGCCACACAGCTTGTCTCGTTTCTACCGAGAAGTATTTCCTGTACCTTTTTCTTGTCATCAGCATTTCTTAAACTCGTACATCCGGGTGATACCAGTGGAGCTATCATCCAGTTTGGGCACAGGCTCTTTCTCACAAGGAGGCGCTCACATAATTTCTAAACCCTGATTAGTTTAACATTGTGCCATAAACTGCATGTGCTGCAAAGTCTGCTGAATACCTCAGGAACTAGACTATTCGGAGGTTGCCTGCATGCAGGACAGACCTTAATCCACGTACCAGCCCACCGCAGCAAGGTTACAGGGCATCAGAGAGCTTCATTCTACCGTCTCCTGCACTGTCCTGCCTCTGGAACAGGGAATCCAGCTCTTCTTTTGGCTACCGATTCCCAAAACAGGAGAGACACTTAACATTTCAGTGTTATTAACACCAGTGTTTCATGGTAACATGACTTAAACGCCTGCACGCACACGACAGTCCTTTCAGGAGGCTAACTCTTCCAGCAGAGCACTCCCAAAGAGCAGAGCGCTCTTTAGCTCTCACCAGCACGCAGCAAGCAGCTCCCTCCTCGCAAAGCCATCCTCTTGTTTACTGCAGGCAATTGTTGGAAGTCCATCTGGCTAATTTTCCCTTCAGGCACAGTTGTGTTGATATTAATCTGAAGCAAAAAAAAAAAAAACCAAAAACCAAACCCCCACAAAGAAATCAAACAAAAAACACCCCAAAAAAAAAAAAACCCAACCAAACCAAACCAAAACACCCACAGCAAAAATGTATGCAGATCACTTTTTTTTAATCAGATTTTTTTTTCTTTCATTTGTGCTAATGTTTGAAGGGGTCACTTCTATTCAAATAAAGACAAATAGCAACCACCTGTTGTATTCGCTTGTCAACATACCTGTATAAAAATGGGAGTATTAGCTGTTTTCCACGGCATCCTGACGCTCCAGTACCACAGACAAGGTGAGCAGCCCGTGAGAGGCGCAGTGTGAGGTTGGAACACACAGACAGTGCCGAGGTGAATGGCAGCTGACCACATTACTTGTTCACAGCAGTCACACACACGCATAGGTGTGGTTCGGAGCAGTTCCAGGCAGAGGGGTGAGGGATGTGCAGCGGTGCTTTCCCCTCGAATGAGCTCTCCTTCCCAGCCCCGGCCCTTCACACTGCCAGCTGCAACTTCCGTGCAGTGCCCTGGGCAGTAGTGTGGAGCATTAAGACAAATTTCTTGCTAAAGTACAGGTTTGACATTTTCAGATTTATTCAGACATATTACCCACAAAATGGCTCTAATACAATCAAAGAACATTATCAGAATTGTCCGTTCCCAGGATGTTTGGCACTCCATAACTCAGATGCATTTAACTCCTCAATAACTCTTGTATATTTGGATAATTTGCTGCAGTAATGTATAATCTTGCCTAGAAGATTCATCCCTTAAGAAATGTAATAAATTAAATAGCAGCCCGTATAGCCCACATTTACTAGGCATCATTCCATTTAAAAGACCATCCCGGAGTGTCAGTACTAAGTGATCTCACCATCTTCTGCGAGGCAGAGATGCTCAGCCATCCTTTTACGCTATTTCACTTTATCAGAGGTGGAAGTGATGGGTCATCCTATTACCTCTCGTTTCCAGGTCACTCCAGACAAGAGGTAGCAGAGATGACTTCAGGTAAAATGTAATGTAAGGTAAAATGTGCTTTCCAACCCTCTCCACGGCAGTCAGAGCAGGAGGCCCGAGGCAGATAGGGAAGGAAATTAAATAATTGCTCCCCTCTACTCAGAATTCAGGACATGAAAAGAACAAGAAGGGGAAAAAATACCTGTCAGTGCTACATCCTCTGTAAATACAGAACTTCAACTTGCGAGGCAGTTCCCTTAGCATCTCCCTCAATTCCTGAGCCAGCAGCAGGGCACCAGTTCAATCTCTGTTGGCACAGACTCATTTCACTTCCAGGTGAGCCTCACCTGCTGATCTCTGGCGTGAGGCACTACGTGACTGAGCACACCGTCTTTCCAAACAGTGCTTCGTACCCACTCCTTTAAACAAAAAACTCCTCTTAAACACTCTGCAGGATCACCAGGGACCTTACAAGCTGAAGAACCTGCCATATGGAAAATTTGGTGGATCCTGGTACCCACAAGGGCCCAAAGTGCACCGAAGTCCCAATCAGAGTGCATGACCTACTGGAAGTCTTCCCATATCTATCCAAATCCAGCCTGCTCCTTCTCAAGTCAAGTTCCTGCCTGCTGTTAAAACAAATAAATAAAAATACAAAGCCTCAGCAGGAGCTCCTCTAAGGCTGACATCTGCTCACCAGAGTCAGGGCTGCTCCAAGCCAGGCTGCAGCTTCCCATCTTTGAGGTTCCTTGGCAGCTTGTGTCCTTAGAGGGATCACTGAGTCCCTGACATCTTGCACAACAATGCTAAGCTCCTTCTGAATTTCAATCAGCCTAAAGGTTTTAATCTAAAAAAGAACATAACGCTGAAGAGAGACACACAAATTTGGGTCTCATCAGTGCTTTAATTACACTGGGTTACTTGCCTTGTTTGTAGCTGTACCAGTATGAGATAATTACACTAATGGGAAAGCAACACTCACGGCTGGAAACACTAACCATCAAAAGCACAAGAATCTATAAAGTCAAAATCCACTCAGAAAACACACTTCTACAAGAAAACTGTCATACAGACAGTATGCCACGTGCCTCTCCGAGACTTTTGCAGCCCAGTGCTGAGGCATCATTTCTGGGGACAGAGTTCCTCCCACCAGTGCCAGACTGGTAAGCATCACCGCTGACCAAGGTGTCATGTAGAGCCCTTGGCGTCTGCTCCACCTCTTACAGAAAACCCAGAGCTGCAGCAGGGCCACGTTGTTGCAAGGAACTGAGTACCCAGGTCAAGAGCTGGCCACAAAATCACATTATCTCTGCAGAAACATAGAAATGTTCTAAACGCCACCCTCCCACAGCAGAACCAGCAGGAAGAACACCCGCCTGTCCAAACCCAATGCTAAATGGATGCTGTTCCAGATGTCTAACCCCTACCACAGACAACTCATATATTTTCAAAACCTGCAGGGCTAGAAAAATCAGTCTGTTGTAGACAGCTCTGTTTGTTTCATGAACCACTTGCACATTTATTACGAAATAGATATAAAACAGTCTTATAAAAAGAAGTTCCTTTAAGATGCTTCTGTTAAACTACTAAGCTTCTGAAGAGCTCTGCCAAAGCTGGCAGCATCCATTGATCACTAAGACAGCTCCTTTTTTAGTATTCTGTGAAGAATTCAGCTCTTTCCTTACCGTGATTTCTATTTTGAAGACGTAAGTGATGATGCTTTTAGGGTTAGCAGGCACACCAATAACTCATTTACCAGCATACTTCAATAACTTTTCTGCATCTTATCTCAGCCCAGAAAGACCTGCATTTTTGTTTACTTTAGGATTATAAAGTATTTTATATGTAATCAGCATCAAAACTAAGGGTAGAAATTACTGAGCATGGGGGAATCTGTTGCACTGAATTTTCAGAGCATCAGAGGAGGTTAAGAGTTCATTTGTTGTAAATTTTCGTGAGTTTTCTTACAGCAAAACCTTACATTTTGTCCAGCAGCTCCTTACAGGAGAAGAATCCCAATCCGTCCCACATACCAGTCAGATGATATTTCTCAAGATAGGTTGAATACTCAGCATCTGCTGCAGGATCTCGTGCAATACAACAAATTAGGGTAAGAAATGCAGAATAAAATATTATCAATGGCAAGATAGCTAGGCAGAATATAATTAAGCAGAGTAGCATT
>NW_010404163.1:1101-1402 GCF_000710305.1 Buceros rhinoceros silvestris | reverse complement strand
AGCAGGAGTACTCATATTAACATACTAATATGAGGGTTTAAATAAGAGCTTTGTGAATGCTGCCAAAGAACATCGCAAAAGATGTAATAACTACCCGCTCTCTGGGCCTTAGGTTTTGATGTCTTCCAGAAGAAACAGCTCTACTGAGAGCACACGCTACCGCCATGCCAGGGCTTTTGCTGATTCTCCCACACCATCGAGTCTGCACCCAGCACGGCTCACACCACGTCCTCCAGATGGACCCACGAGCTCCATCAGCCTCCAGCCCTCCTCGAAGCCTCATTTTGCACTCAGGCTCTGC
>NW_010404163.1:0-881 GCF_000710305.1 Buceros rhinoceros silvestris | reverse complement strand
TGCTGAGTGTCACACCAAACACCAAACGATTCTGTCACTGGGAGGTGATGTGCGTGGATTACTGACAGACGGTGTGAGACTGACCTGATATAGACATTAATACAGCAGGATGTATTGGATTCATTAATACAGTAGGATGTTTAGATTAATCGTTTCTACAGCATGTTCCATTTTCAAATATAATTGATTCCACAGTTTTAAGTGCAAGAGCTAAAGCCATTCAAGAATCAAATCTGAAAAACTTATTTTTGATGCTATGGCAACAAACGATTCTCTTCATTATAAACATCTTGTAAGAAAATTACTTATCTTTTTTTTCTTTTTTTCTTTTTCTTTTTCTTTTCTTTTTTTTTTTTGTTTTTGGTGAGACTTCAGTGCAGGGAACTGCTTTATAATTTGAATTTTGTCTTTGAGATCAATTTGAATTTAAAAGGCCAAACAAATGACTCCTGAAAACAGGGATTACAAGTTTAAACACAAGCCTTATGAAATAGGTGATGTGGTTAGATTAGGTCTCTAGAGGACTTAAGGTCTGGCATGTGAACAAATACCCACATTTCTGGAAGGTGATACAGTTGGTTTCTTACTGTCTCAATCATGCTGACGATCTAGTTTCTTATTACTTGAAACTGCAATTTTAAATTTGTGGTTAAACACCAATAATTGTAATGACTAATTGGTAACAACACATATCTCAGCAGGTGCATGACTTATTCAGTACCTGCCTCCAACCTTTTATCACATCCACCTCACCACACACCAGCTCCCTAGAGGGGAGATTCCCGCAGTGAAGTCAGAGCTCTGTGCCTAGTCACTACACACCGGATTGCAGCAGCACACACAGCATTTCTGCAGAAAAATAAAAATAATTAAATTAAATT
>NW_010404162.1:26856-28303 GCF_000710305.1 Buceros rhinoceros silvestris | reverse complement strand
GGGAGCGTGAGCATGCTCGTTTGCAGAGATGGAGAGCCTCCCCGCACCCGCTGTTAAGACCTCCCAGCCCTGAGCGGAATTCGGCTCAAACACTACTAATATAACTATCTCTATCCATCTATACGGCGGTAAAGAAGGTGGGGCAGGGGAGGCAGCGGCGAGGGGGAGCGGGAGCATGCTGCGAGCGCAGCGGGGCCGCCGGGCGAGAGGGGAGAAGGAGCCAGAGGGGCAGGAGGACAGACACAACTCTCCGCGGGGGTGTCGCAGGTATCACTGATTGCTGAGGAAGCGATGAGGGAGGAAGGGGAAGACAGCCTTCCTCCCCCGCCGCACGCACAGCCATCCTCGGACACCCATTCAGGGCGCCGGCTTTCCCGCGGCTGAGTAGAGCTTTCCGCTGGGGAGGTAAACTCTGGTGCTGCCGTGGGTCCCTTGCCTTCTCTGACAAGGCAGATCTGAAAGTACTTAAGCATACTTGTCTCTAAGACGTCAGTGGATAGATTCTCTCTCTCTCTCACACACACACACCCGACTTGTTCGCAACAGCTGTAAATCCCCTGAGGAATGGCACGCCAGAACTGTAGCACCGCTTGGGTGTTTGATGTGACGTCTCTCTCTCTCACACACACACACCCGACTTGTTCGCAACAGCTGTAAATCCCCTGAGGAATGGCACGCCAGAACTGTAGCACCGCTTGGGTGTTTGATGTGACGGGAGAGCAGGACAGAGAAGGCAATAGAAGAATTGCTTGCTTGAGAGCCACTGATCTTCAGACCACTTCAAGCAGTGCCATGCCACAAATGCTACCTGCCTCAGCTGGGGAGTTCTCTCCCTCCCTCCTCAGCCTTTCCAAGATTTACAGGAGACAGCTGGTGTGGGAAAGACAAGTGCCTAGTCTTCCGGTTAAGGGGAAAAAAAAGTTTTATTTTAATGGTTTATTTGTAAAAGGGTGTTAAGGAAAACATGTTTATGCTAAAAGGGGACAGCACTTTGCAGGAATTATCCTTAAAGCTGTGAGTGGGGCATCCAGCACAGGGCTGGCCTAGAGGAAGGGTCTTCCATTAATCTCGTAGTCATCTGTGCTTCAATTAAAACTAGTGTTGCAGCGTGTACAGACAGAGCGACCTTGAGCAAAGGAGTGTAGCTGAGAAGTGGCACTGCTCCGAAGTACCACCCGCCCTTTCATCTTTTCCCCCTCCCTCCTCCTCGTAAAAACGGGAAGATCTTCAAAAGGAGGCAGTTCTGCAGGAGCTTGTAGCATCTGGGCGGCTTTCTGGGGCCAGCCGCTTTGGCACAATGCTTTTCCTGGCTTTCCCAGGTGTTTTATTGCGTGGCTGCTGGGGAGCGATTCCAAACACGAGTAGGGTGGCGTATGGAGCGGCAGCGGGAGCGCTGTCCGGAGCGGCTGGCGGGGGGCCGGCCCTTTCCTGCCCCGCCCTCCCGCGC